>NW_021703765.1:31545499-31652170 GCF_005190385.1 Monodon monoceros
TTTCTTTCTTTCTTTCTTTCTTTCTTTCTTTCTTTCTTTCTTTCTTTTCTTTTCTTTTCTTTTCTTTCTTTCTTTTTTTCTTTCTTTCTTTCTTTCTTTCCTTTCTTTCTTCCCTTTCTTTTTTTTTTTTTAAATCACATGAATATGTAGGGTATAAATTTTATCTCAGGATAATAAATTATGCATTACCAAATATTTATTATAAAATTGATGCTATAGACCTGCTAGGGTTGTGAAACACCAGTTCAGGTCATTTTAGGTAGAGACAGGAGGGGACTAGATTATTGGAGAGATGTTCAAGTACAGAGAGGAGTACTTATCTCCAGAAACTGACTTTCTTAAGATTGAGAAAGGAAACTGGGATTTGTTGGTTCTGCTTGTGGTAGAGGCCCACTTGCATGTGCTGTGGACTGAATAAGACACTAGATGGGAGATGTTTGGACCTGATGAATGACCATGTGGCCAGGCACAATTACTGCAGGCTTCAGAACAGTAGAAGGGTTGCCTGCAGTCAACCTTGCACTGAGGGTTATAGCTGGTAACAGAGCCACTGGCCTTTGGTATCTAAAGAGGTTGATGACCAGAGTGTTTCCCCTATTTCCTGGACTTTTTAGCCCTCTTGGTTTTATCCGGACGTCAGAGGGTAAAATCAGTTCATAGAACATGGCTGCTAATGGATCTTGCCAAAGCTTGAAGCCAGATTGACTTGAATTGGAAAAATATGGAAATGTAATAAAATGCTATGAATTTATTTGTGCCATTATGTATCTCACTTTGGATTCATGCAGGAAGTGTGTAAAATATAAAGGAATTGATCCCTTCTCTCAGTGAAACTTAGTGTCCAATAGGAAACAGGATTATATCATATATACCTACCCTCTTCCCCCTCCACACACCCCTCCACACACTTTAAGTGGTATATATATATACCAACATTGTATAAAAGAAGGTGTTGAATACAGGCTGGGAAGTTTAAATGGACCTGTTTTTATAAATCTTTGATTTTATTCCAGTACACTTAGTATACAAGACACTGATTGAAGGAATGAGTGAATGGATGAAGGAACCATCAGACTTCCCATCTTCATTTGAAATAAAGGAATTTTCCTTGTGTTGTAATCTCCATATATTACTTCAAAAAAAAAAATAGATAGGAAGATAATGATCCAGAATCTATTTAACTATAATCAAAGGAAAGTACATATATTTATAACTGGGATGAATGAACAAAAAGGGGTGGGGGGAAGGGAATATAGGCAATGTGAACAAAAAACAACGCTGATGACAGGAGAAAAAACAAATCAAAAGAAAAAACTTATACATTTATGAGGTTTTCTTGATGTCACAACTAGGCAAGCAATGCTATATAAAATATTAAGCAGCTTTAATGCTGACTGAGAAAATTTATGGAGTCTGAAGTACCTCTCTTAAATCATACCCACTGCTTACCTCTGTTTCTCACTCTTTAACCAAGCTTCTCTGAGAGCTTTAGTTGTGCTTCTTTTTTTTTTCTTTCTTTCTTCAGATTTTGTGCAAAGGCTAACATTTTCAAGAAATGAAATCACCAGGGAGAGAGTATTAGACAGAGAAGATGGTTATTTCCATGAGAGGGTGTGCTCAAGTTGCTGTTGGTTGGAGCTATTTTAGATGCTGAGCTTGTTATCATATGAAGAGAAAGGTACTTTGTTCCTTCATTCCCTCCCATTCGATTCTTCCATTTATTCTTTCAACAATTATTTACTCAACAACTCCTAGGTTGCAAATAATGTCTTGGAAGCCATGAGGGATGGAATGTTACAGGAAATGTATTTTCAGTCTTCAGAATCTTTCATTGCATTTGGGAAAGATAAAAGTTATATACAAACAACTAATATATTAAGTTATGAGATAGGTGCTTATTTAATTGAATTAAAGAGTCTTCAGGGAGAGGGAAAGGAGGGAATTGTCTTTTATTCATGACATCTTTTATTCAATCATCCATTAATTTCAGAAAAAAAAAATATTGATTAACTGTTATGTACCAGCCTTCGTTTAAGCAATTTCCAGGAATTTACATTCTAAAGGAGAAGACTATAACTGATAATAAATAGTATAATTTTAGATAATGATAAGGCTCTGAAGGAATGAAACAGGTAGGAAATTTGAGGATGGTCATGAGGGAAACAATTTCACTTGAGACAATCAGGGGAGACTTCTCTGAGAAGGTAATATATGAGTTGAAACCTAAGCCAGTGAAATAGCCGGCACTCACATTCTTTAGGAAGAACATTCCCTCAAGTAGGGAGAGAAACTATAATGAGGCTTCTCAGGCAGGAATGAACTTGGTAGATCAAGGAATGAGAAAGGAGAGTGGTGGGAGGTCAGGTTGGTTAGACTGGATGGTAGGCAAAGCTTGATCACACAGCGGCTTGTAGCACAGAGGAGGGAATTTGAATTTGATTCTAAACATAATGGGAAGTTGGTGAAAGAATTTAAGAGGAATAATACAGGATTGGATTAGCATTTTTAAATGGTCATTCTGCCAGCAGTAAGGAAAGTGATTTGGAGGCAACAAAGAAGCAGAGAGATCAATTAGTAGTTCAGTGAGAGATACTTGTTGTTTGGACAGAAGCAGCTATCATAGAGTATGAAGATTTCATGCATACTCTACAGCAGGAGTCTACAGGATCTGGTGGAGATTTACAGGTCCAGAGATAAAGAGTCGGGAGAAGGCAATGTGACCCTTGCTTCTGGCCTGAACAACTTGGTGGCTGGAGGTACTGTTTAATGAGTTAGGAAAAACTGAAGGAGTTTATTTGCAGAGATGATAAGCTTTAATATTTATGTGAGCTATTCAGTAAGAGCTGCTAGGTAGGGAGTGTGATATATGTGCTTGGAATTGACCAAAAATGTCTGATTTGAGATTAAAAAAACTTCCATGGCATAAGCATATTGATGGCATTTAAAACCACGATAATTGAGCACTCTTTTACGGAAAAAAAAAGTGTAAAAATAAAGAGAAAAGAGCTCAAAGAAAATTCATGGAGGGGAGGGGATGGAGCAGGCAAAGGAGCCCAAAAAGTTGCAATGAGGTAGGAGAAAAACTAGGAAGGCAGCTTTTTGAAACTAAGAGAAAAGTGTATCTGAAGACAGAAGGCTTGATGAGTCCTATTGCTCATCCATTGGGTTTGGCACTTTGAATCTTCTTAGTCCCTTACTTCCTTGGCTCTTTTTGCTAAATGTTAGTCAATAAAGAGATTAAAATGATGATATTTCAAGGTACACTTTTGGGGAGCATCTTTCCATTATTTGAGGCAGAAAGAGGGGGCATAGGAGTGTGGCAGCCATAGAGGAGGGTCTAAGTGACCTGATACAGGGGTATTTGTCCATCTGGGCCCAGGATACACCCCTCAGTGGTTATGTATTAAACTCCCCTTTGCTATTTAGTACTTCTAGAGCTACCTGCCACCTCCTCTCTGCCCCAGGGATGATCTGTATGGACTTAATCAATGAGCTGACTTGTTCGTGGCTTCTGGCTTGGTCCAGCCAATGGGGAACCCTAGTAGGATATCCCTAGTGGGATACTTATGCAACCAGCCACCTCTGTGGTAACATCTGGGTCTGATTTTATTTTTCTAGCAGAAGTCACAGATCCTTTAAAGGAAGTCCTCTGTGTACAACTTTCTTTCCAGTTCTGTCATCTGCCCCTTACCCATCACTTCAGGCCTAAGGATGCAACAGGGCTATTGCTAACCCTGGTGTTCTTTTCTTTTCCCTACATCCTGTCTCCACTTTTGAAAATATTGGGTTGGCAAAAAAATTCGTTTGGGTTTTTCTGTAACATCTTACAGAAAACATGAATGAGCTTTTTGACCAAAGCAATAATTATTTTATGAAATTTCCTCAACTTATTCTGATTTAAATGTGCCATCTCTTTCTTGTTTGACACCAAAAAATACAGAATTTATGATCCAGTTGGACCATCCCATACTAACCAAGCTTGTGTCACAGATTCCAAGTGACACAGGAACACAGAGAAAGGGGAGGGCAGGTAAGAGTGACAAGGATTGGGAGGTCAGGGAAAGAAGGCTTATGTAGGAGGTGAGCTGAACCTGAACTCTGAGGAATTGTTAATGAGGAGAGGGTGTTAAACAGATATGGAAAAAGAATTCAAGTATGAATTCTCAAAGAAATACAAGAAAGATCACTAGGTAGCTGTAAGTATATGTATAGCTGATTCACTTTGTTATAAAACAGAAACTATCACACCATTGTAAAGCAACTATACTCCAATAAAGATGTTAAAAAAAAAAAGAAGTGGAATTTTAGATCCACTCAAGGTAAGATTTCTAACCTGGTCTTAACCTGTCCTCACCAGACTGTACAGACTGTGTCCAAGCTTGGTATAATAAAAAACATGTTTTGCCTTTTTCCTGGTCCTGGCACAGAGCTCCTAAAATTCTTGGGATTTTCTGAATGATAGGAGTGTCTTCTTTGTTATTCATAACAAGCTCCTTTCACCACACCTGAGTTTCCACTAATAGTGACTCAGAGTAGGGCCTCTAGATGGCTTCAGCATAGAGGTTGGTCACCAGAAAGACCAAGCATGTGATTAGAGGGTGGGGAACTTCAGCTCTACCCCCTACCCTCTGGGATGGAGAGGAGGGCTAGAGACTGGGTTATAAAACTCTTGAACAGTTTCTGGGCTGGTGAACACATTGATGTGCTGGGAGGGTAGAATGTTTGGAGAGGCAATGGAAGCTATGTGTTTCTCATCCCCATACATCTCTTATGCATCTCTTACATTTGGTTGTTCCTGAGCCTTATCCTTTATAATTCTGTGCAAAGTACTTTCCTGATTTCTATGAGTAGTTAAATAATTATAGAACTTGAGGAGGGTGTTGTGGGAACCCACAAATTTGTAGTTAGCTGGTCTGAAGTGTGGGTCACCTGGGAACGCCACTTGTGGCTAGCATCTGAAGTCGGGGAAGTCTTGTGGGAGTGAGCCCTTTAACTTGTGGGATCTGATGCTAACTCCAGGTAGATAGGATCAGAATTGAATTTAATTGTTGGACACCAAGTTGGTGTTAGATAACTGTTTTCTGGGGAAAAAAAACATACATTGAGACAAAGCAGTCACGATTTCTTTCTCTTTGCAACAAAGTACTCTGGATTCAAAACAGTCACAGGACCCATTTGTGCAGAATTTTCCCATGTCTCTCCTGCGAGGCTTTGAGCAGCAAATCCATCTTCAGAGTCAGCAACATGACCCAGCCTACAATGCTCCAGTCAGGCCATAAGGTCTGGCCCTCCTCTGGACACTGCATAACGCAGAGACATAACTGCTCTGTGGGCTGGTCACTCCATAGCACACAATCCCACTAGGGAATAACGGAAGTTTAATGAGGATGAATATGGCAAGTGTTTTCTTTCTTCTTTCTTTCTCTCTTTCTTTGTAAACTGGGAGGACTTTAGCTAATGCTCCATAAAAAATGGTTTAATATACAGTTATTACAAAGCTTCAGATTTTTGACAGATTAAGTGCTATTAAATCACCTTACTGTGAAGGCACTAAAAGGTCACAAGATGAATTAGTTCAGGCCATCTTCTCTTAGTCTTCAGCAACCAGCTCCTTTCAGGTCTGCCTTCCCTCACCAAGAAAAAGGAAGAAGAATAAAAGTAAAAGGAACTGGAAATTATGACCCTCTAAATGTCTTCAGGATGGGAGGCTGTGAAGAACGACACTGCCTTGTCATGGGAGACAGATGGGTTTTTATCAGTTTGGAGGGTAATTTTCTATTTTATTTTTTTCCCCTTTTTGGTTGACTGTGATCCATAATGTTGCATTTTGCCCTTTAGGAAGAATTTTCCAGTTGACAGGCTCGATAGCCATATCCTATCCCAGTGCTTGGGAAAGGCAGGAGAAAGGACTTAGCTGGATTCAATATTTCTAACAGTACAGTCACAGCTGATTTTTACAATTTCTTTTCTTTCTGTTGTTGTTGTTAGGAGAACTAAACCTTAAATTTATATAGTAGATTGCTACTTTCATAAATGCAATTTTGAAGGTTCTGATTAAAAAAAAATAAGGCAATGCTTCCTATACATTAAAGATTACTGGTAAGGAGGATGTGTATGGAATACTGTTACTGAAGTCTGTCAGGACTGATCAAGGATTACTAACAGCCACAGTAGTTGCTGTAATTTGAAAACAGTAGCAGTGTTTATTTTCTGCCTTTTTACTTGCCTGAATAACCCATTTACAAAAAAAAACCTCAGACAGGAAAAAATAAAAGCCAGTCTGAGAAAATAGGAACATTATTTCTTACAATGGCAAATTTGGAAGTTGTTTTTTTCCACACAGGTGAAAATGACACACAATTCTAAGCTATTTCTTTGTCCTTAACTAACCTGGCCCCGACTCTTAGTCAGTAAGTGTCCTGTGTGGCTCTGGGCAGGGCTCCGCTAACTCCAGGGTCCTTGGTCAAATAGCTTAGCTACAGCTGTACTGAATGTGTCCTGGGGGCCCTCAGCGTACACTTATTATATATGTACTGCTTCATATTGATCTGCTCCCTGCAGCTAATTTTTCATCCAGATCTTACTAGGGAAATCACACACTCACACTCTTGAACACACTCAAACACACACACACACACACACACACACACACACACTCAAACTCATACAAACATAAATTTTAGTACTCGCTTTTTTGTCTCCTTCTTGTTCTCTTTTTTTTTAACCTTAAAGCTTCAGAAGCTGTGGCTTGCTAGCTTGGAGGAGTTTCAAAGGAAGACCCATTAGGGGTGGGCTGGGTGACATCCTTATATGTCCTTATATGGCCAGGGGTGCCGATTTTCAGTAAGTGTAACCCGACATCAGAGAAAAAGTAGAAGGTTCTGGATGATAGGTTGTTTTGAAGCAAAAGGAAAGGCACATAAAATAAACATCTTATTGTCTCCCCTCATCCCATTCCAGGCCTGTCCCAGGTGTTCTCATTTAATGAAATTCAGAGAAATCTCATGATTATCCACAGTCATACAATCCCAGTGGCAACCCAGTTTCTGAACCCAAGTTTCTCTGACTTAAAAGGCCACACTCTTTGTACAACAGCACGCTGCCTCTTTATACATTATTCACTTATTAAATTATAGTTTTTACTTTCTTCCAATGTGTCAGAGATTGTGCCAGGTGAGATCATTGAATCCTCACAAGCTCACAGCAACCCCGTGAGATGGACAGCAGGCTGCAGTGCGCAGGTGGTGGCTGTCCACATTTTACAGATGGAGTAGCTGTAATCTTAAGAGGATCACAGTTGGGAAGTGGTGGATCTAGGCCCCGAATCCACACCCTCCCATTCTCCATGCAGGGTATCTTTAGTTGTAATCGGTGAATTAGTAGTTTGGGCTTTTCTTAATTTATATTTTCTTTGCTCTAAGTGTCTATGTAGTAGCTCTGTTTCTCTAACATTACAGCAGGGGAAAATAAAGTGCCCTATTTATTTACATGATTTCTTCTTCTTTTTTTTTTCTATTGTGGATATCTTATCAATGGTAAGAGAGGATATTATGGGGGTTTATCCACAAAGAAAGCCCTAGTGAAAAATGATCCCTGATGGTTAGCTATGGCTCTAAATAGTATCATTTTTCTTCAGAGGGTTGGTTTAAATAGTTCATTAGGAGAAGTTCAAGAGGTATAACTGTAATTAACTCTTTCACTTACTTTGAACAAAAATGATTCGATGAAATCTAACATACTTACCCTTAATAGTTCTAAGCAAGCCTTCAGATATTCAAAAGACATCAAAGAAATTAGGAGAGAGGATAAAGGAAGAATATAGAAGGCTGAAGAAGTGTATGCACAATTTAGGCTTTAATATCAAGCTCAACTTCATTATTGTCATTTGCCAGATATTTTTAAACCTCTGTTTTGACCTTGGGTATAATCTGAGAAGGAGCATCTCCAGAACAAGCAGTCCCCAGGGCTTACCCCTGTAGCTGGAGCCAAGGGGGGACCTGCACTCTCTGCCTGGTGCTGATGCTGCCAGTGGGACTTCTGAAGTGCTCAGTCTTGGTGGGAGTGTGCATCACCTTCTTCCTTTCTTACCACCTCACCAAGGCCCTCACTCAGGAAAGGAGAGATGAGGGCTCTGACGGGTTCTGTGCATTAAATAACACTTGCTATCAGCAGGAAGATGGCCTGCTATAGCCATCACATGCAAGCCTTTCTTTTTCCATTTCTGTTGCTTCTATCAGAAATGCCCTTATCCTAGGTCTCCCCTTGTTAACTCCTATCAATGCTCTAAATCAACTCAGATGCTTCCTCCAGGAGACTCTCCTGTGCATTCTAGATAGTCCCTGCTTTCTACCTTCTCAATTGGAATACCTTGTCTGCACATGCCAGTCTTCTGACTCCATTCTAATACTTGGTCCCTGTTTATTGAATGGATGAACAGATCATTTCTTTTATTTGTAGGTAGCATTTTGAGATAAGACATGTTGTAATACCTTTGAGTTCTAGCTGGTTAGCTCTGTAATCCTTGAGAACTTACATTCTTCTCAATGTGAAAAATAAGCCCTCAACTGGGAAAACACTTTTACACATTCCCACATGCACAAGCTCACTTACACTTTCTTCATATCACCTTTCCCTGAAATACTAGCCAAAATCCAATTTCTTCTACAAACCTTATTCAGTCTACCTTCTTCAAACTCTTACCTCCTTATATCTGGGTCACTCAGTGGGCATGTACATATGATATTGTACATATAATTATTATTTTTCTGAAATGTTTTGTATCCTCATCTGTGCTCTAAGCAATTGTGGAGTGGTTAGTTCTAAGCCATAAACCTAGGACATTTTCTCGATGATAACAGGCACAGGATAGTGCTTGTTCTTCCCGTTAAAGTCTACTTTGATCATTTTTTTTTTTTTTTTTTTTTTTTTTGCGGTACCGGGCCTCTCACTGTTGTGGCCTCTCCCATTGCGGAGCACAGGCTCTGGACGCACAGGCTTAGCGGCCATGGCTCACGGGCCCAGCTGCTCCGCGGCACGTGGGATCCTCCCGGACCAGGGCACGAACCCGTGTCTCCTGCATCGGCAAATGAACTCTCAACCACTGCACCACCAGGAAAGCCCTACTTTGATCTTTAATATCCTCCTGCTGCTCCTTCCATTACATTTCCCTCAAGGAGATGATAATACCCGATCATTTCTCTTATGCCCTCTTTCTCCAGTTGAGGGCTAGTCTCTGTATCTCTCAGTGCACAGTTTGATGCCCTGTCTGCAGTAGATGCTCAAAAAATACTTGCTAATAAACTTATCTTCATGGATTTTTGTTTTGAGCATCAAAAAAACAATATGCCTTTGAAAGTGATTTGCAACAACAAAAGTAAAATGTAAATGTAAGGGATTAATGCTGCTATTCAATTAACCATGTGATTTGATGGTGATGGTTTAAATCCCATAGGTTAATATGCAATGAATACTTCTCAGATTTACTTCCCTTTAAAAGGCACAATATTATACTGGTTTATAACCTCAAGTTTCCTGGTTAAAAAAGTATATTTCTAGCTGAGTGTGTGTCATGCACTGGGGCCCTACACATCTAAATATTTAACAGGATTGCTTTATATACCTTTATGCCGATGTTGCCGATAATGTGATTTGGCTTCTGCCCAGTGGGTCCCTGGGCTTTTCATCATCCAGTGCATATATTGGCTGCAGCGTGCCTGGGCAGCAGGAATAGTGGGGTTGCTGAGGCATCGAATGCAATCAGAATGTTATTTAGAAAAGCTGGCTTGGCAGCCAAGCTTCACATACATCTTTTATTACACTGTATCTTTGTGACATATTATTTCTGCTTCATAAGGTCACCTGACACTGAATGGGACCTGCGGTCCATTGATAACACGGCTGGATGATGGCCATGGCATGAGTTAGGACTGGACACAGAGAAGGTTGAGTCTCCCGAAGTCCCAGCCCGCTTTGACTTAGTTCTCACACTTCTCTTGTGCTCCTTAGCTCTCCCTTTTCTCCCTGTTATTGGTGTGGAACAGGGTTAGAAGCAACAGACGATGATTTAATCAAAAGCTTCTTTCCATGGTCGGAGAATTGGGGGTGGGGTAGGAATCATAAGGAGTAGGTAAAACTCAACACTTTTTATGCATGGATTTTAGTCCTAAAACGAGAATCCATGTCCCAACCTTTGGAGCAAGATTTGTTCCACTGGATCTATTTTTTTCTCCTCATATGTTTGGTTCTTACCACTGACCAGCTCTCATCTATGAATTCAGAATTCTACTATGAAACATTTGTGTATTCTTGGTGTTTGATCCCCTTCTACACAGAGGATGATTTGTTCTTTGACCAATTCACTCAACTGTTGTTTATTCAGCATCTATTGTGTAGCAGACACTGTTCTAGTTGCTAAGGAGGCAGCGCCACTAAGACAGAGGTGGTCCTTTCCCTCATGGAATTTATGTTCTAGTGGGGACAGATATATTCAAACAAATAAGTAAATAAATAATAAAATGTCACTAACGATAAATATTACGATGGAAGCGTAAAGAGGTAAATTGATCTAATTTAGATTGGAGGTGGTGGGAGAGGATCTCTCTGAGGAAGTGACATTAGATTGAGATCTTAGGACAAGGTGCAAGCCATGCAAAGGTCCTGAGAAGGAGCAGCTCAGAAAGGGTCTGACTGCACAGGTGAGCTTGCTGTGTTCTCGGAACTAGGCTGAGGTCAGTGATAGCGGAAGGCCAAGAGAAAGGAAGATCAAGGCAAAGCAGAGGGCAGCACTGGATCTTGCACATGCTTGGGGGTTAGATGAGGAACAAGGGTTTATTTCACGTATAGTAGACTCTTACTAAAGGAGTTAAAGCAGAGAGATGTCATGTTTTGATTTATATTATTAAAAAATCACTCATTTGTTTTTCTTAATAGTTTTGCCACACATGTATATGTCTCTAAATAGTATAGTTTAATTTTTTTAACTTTTATGAATGAAGTTCATTTTATGAATCTTTTAGTGTCTTGCCACTTTTGTTCTACATTATATTTGTGAAGAATAAAAGGACAGTTATTCTGCATGTCAGGATTATGCTTACCTTAACCTGGAAAATGTCACACGGGAGCTTTTGAGGTGCTAGAAAAGATTTGTTTCTTAACCTGTATAGTGGTTACACTAGAGTTTGTTTCATATATAAGTGCTAAATAGTATAGCTAGGTGTATAAATACTTTGGAATGTATATTTCAAATAAAACTTTTTAAAAGAACTATTGTTCAGCACCACATTTAGTAAGTTTTTCCATCAAAGTCTAAATATAAAGTTAAAAACAGTTTCCCAAAAGAGACTAATTATCCTTCCTCTCACAGTGGGCTTACCAGAGAAGCATAGCAGAAAGATGGGGAAAGGAAGAAGGATTCTTACTATGTAGGCAACAAGCAGAGAGTTTAGGTGTGTTGCAGGAGAGAGAGTCATGATACACAGTGAGGACAGGCTGGGAAGGCGGGGAAAGTTTGACTCAGCCTCACCTGGGTCACTAGCTGGCCTCGCATCTTCAAGAAGTCCTATATGCACTCTGAAATTTGTTTCAGCATCTGTGAAAGGAGAGATGATCTAACACATTGCTTGGCTCATAGGGGCTTATGTATACACATTTGTCTAGTTGTCTACCTTGATTGTAACAGACCCTAACAGTAAACTCCTACAACATTTCCAACTTCTAGATTCTTTTACTCTGCAGACTAGGCTGAAATACCTGACTCACAGAACATTTGGTTTCTTCCAAAAGTGTTTGAGTTAACATAAAATAGATAGCTAGTGGGAAGCAGCCACATAGCACAGAGAGATCAGCTCAGTTATTTGTGACCACCTAGAGGGGTGGGATAGGGAGGGCGGGACGGAGGGAGATGCAAGAGGGAAGAGATATGGGAACATATGTATATTATAACTGATTCACTTTGTTATAAAGCAGAAACTAATACACCATTGTAAAGCAATTATACTCCAATAAAGTTGTTTAAAAAAAAAAAAAGTGTTTGAGTTATCACAGTGTGACCTGACAGTCAACTTCGTACTCATGGATGGAATTCTGAGACCGCCACACAGCCCTGAGCTCATGCTTGGCAAATGATCTTTAAGGCAAAGCTTCTCTTTTCAAGAGTATAGATTCTATAAGGTGAGTTCATCTGAAACATTGGTCAATGTCATTGATGTATTCTTATACTAATATATAGATTCAACATAATTTAGAGTCAGATAAAACTGAGTTCAAATCCTGGCTCTGGTTGGTAGCTGGGCAAACTGGGTCAAGTTTACTTCCCTGAGTCTATATTTTTTTATATTTCCGCAGCTCTACAATGAGAGCACCAGTATCCACCTTGCATTGGGTTGGCTGAAACGTTCATTCAGGTTTTTCCGTAACATCCTAGTTTTGTGAAAATCAGTGAGTACAGCACAGTGAGTCCTCAACACACATTAGTCTCCTCCCTCATCTACATCTCCTGAAATCAAATACAGTCAGGAGTTACAAGCTGAACTGGCCAAACATCTCCACTCCCAGATCATTTTCACCATCAGCATCACAGTGATAAACCAAAATGTCATTGCACTTTGGGGCAGGAGGCACAGAGAGGGTCAGTGCATGAAAATAATATAATATACCTTTCCTTTCAGAAAGAAATGTGTTGTTTCACTAGCTGACAATACCATGCTTCTTTTGCAGAACTGGGCTGAAGTGTAACTATTTTTTTTCAAAAATATATTTTCCTGACCATGTGGGTGTATTCTGTCAGGCAGGGCGGCTGCTGACAGCTAGGCAAGGAAAAGAGAGGAATTATGCAGACATTTGGCAGTGTAAATGTTAGAAAAACTCAACTGTATGTGTGTTCAGGAGAGTTCAGTAGCTTAGGTGAATGCAACTCCAGGAAATAAAGTGACAGCTTCCCCGTAACCACTATGCTAATGGATGGGGTGGAGGGGTTGTCTCTGTTAGAGCAGGCATTTGGGAGACACAACTTCTGGGTTGAGATCCCACTCCCAACAACATCTCCCACTGTGATCCTGGGCAAGTTGCTGAACTTCACTGTACTTTATTTCTATTTCTCCATCTACAAACCCAAGCTAATAATAGTTACCGCCACTGCAGGGGTGGTACAAATATTAATGAATTAATGAGCAGAATGTGCTGTGGAGAGAAGGCAGGCTATAGAAATATGATCATTTCCACAAATCTCTGATTTGCGCAGGGCAAATTCAGCAGCTTTTCTGAATGTTATGCTCATTCCCCCCTTCTTCACCTATAACGAACTTGTACATCCCATTTCTGCTCCTGCGAGATATGGATGCTCTTGTCCAGGAAGTGATGAGCTCTTCCACGGCCCCCAAGTCTGGGTACAGTGTGAAAATGATAAGGAGAGAGAGCTTGAGTCACAGAATGATGGAAATTGGAGAAAGATATAAGCGATGAAAGAACCTTAGCTTTAAAATAAAAAAAAGCTTAACCATCTTCACAATTTTACAGTTCTATCTGAGAGAACAATAAGCAGTGATGAGTGGGAATATTTTTACAAAATGAGTCCCACAATACAGAGAATATTAAATAGCTTAAATTAAATCTCATTTTCAAATTTATTCATGATGTGTTTTACCAAGAAGCAGTATGTTGTCATATATGTTAGGGTGTAGGGTAAGACAGTTGCCCTACTATAGTGTTTTGCATGGTTTCCTGCCCACAGCAGAGGTCAGAGTTAAAAAAACACAGCAAGACAACTAATATCAGGTGTAGAGAAAAGCATCAGGCATTCAAATACAGTCTTAGGCCTGGGGAAACAAAGACAAAGCCAAATAACCAATGGACAAAATCCAGTTTTCAGAACAGTGTACGGAAAATTTTTATCAAACAGTTGGGATATAAAATTTACATTACATACATGATCCACAATCCCATTCATTGGTCTTCACCCTGGAAAGTATGATACATTTTGAAAACACTTTTTAAGGACAGATCTTGCTCAGAGTTACAAAGGTAGAGTGGTAAGATGGGGTTTGAACTCAAGCCTCAGTATTTATGTTTCAACTGCCTTTCCCCAACTTTCTGCAGAGAACAGGACTTGTAGCTTAGGACAAAGGAATTATCTGACAGATATTATATATATCTGATGCATCCAAGCATCTATCCATTCATCTAACTGTCCTTCAAGTATTTGACCAACACCATCACTGTACCACGATCAGTGCTAACTTAAAGAACTGAGCCAAAGTAAAGAAGAATACACCCTTTCCCTGAGCCAAGCACACAGGACTCAGAATTGTAAAGGCAAAAGGGTCAGCATGAGCATCTCAACCCACCAGAATTGGGCTCTTACCCTAGAGTTGTGGCTGCTTGAAATTTTCTGGGTGCAGTGTCTTTGGGACTAGAGACTTTGATCCCTTCAGAAGAGGTTTCCAGTTCAGCCCAGCCCCATGTGGAATAAAGATAACAAGATAATATTGGAAGAAAGGTACAAAGCATATATTCTACTGAGTGTCTGTTTCCATTTCTTTATCAAAAACATGAGCAGTAAAAGAAACTGCAGTCGGATGAAAGAAAGAAAACCAAGGGAACTTAGTTTACTCATACCCTGGCTAGAAAACCATCCCACTCACATTCACGCTTGTCCCCCACTGTTTAGCAGATCTGAATACCCTAGCCCTGCTATCATTTGCAAATGGGCCTGGAGATAGGAAACACCAAAAGGTAGTATAAAGGACATAAAAAGCACACATTGCCTGTGTCCAGTTTCTCATAGACAAACTGTGTGCTGTACCTACATAGTTTCCTATGCTATTCAGGATCATCTCAGAGGTATTTGAGCATGGAGGAATAAAAATAATGAAATCTTTATCTTTATGTATTTGGAACAGCCCTCATTGCCTAAAATAATGAATGCAGATGACTCAATAAAATTCCTTCTACATAGATCTTACCAGCATGTACCAGTTTGCAACACCTTCTTCTCTCTCTTGAACTCATAGTGCTTTTTGACTGTTCTACTTACCTGATGTAGAATCAGGTACTCTCTTTATGATTCATGTATTTCCTCATTGCTGTCTTAGTGCTGGTTGCTATAACAAAATATGGTAAGCTGGGTAGCTCAAAAACAACAGAAATTTATTTCTCAGAGTTCCAGAAGTTGGAAATCCAAGATCAAGGAGTTAGCACAGTCGGGTTCTGGTGAGCATTATTTCGGGGTGGCAGATTGCTGACTTCTTTGTATATGCATGGGGTAGAAAGAGAGTGTGCTAGATTTCTGGCCTCTTCTTATAGGGATGCTAATTCCATTCTCGAGGGCTGCACCCTCATGACCTAATCACCTCCAAAATGTCCCACTTCCAAATATCATCACGCTGGAAGTTGGCTTTCAGCATGTGAATTTTGGGGAGACACATTCAGTCCATAAGAGTTGCTATTTCAATTTTGAGTAGTTTCTCAACTTTGCACTGTTATACAACTTGTATTTATACCTTATGATCCCAAAGTGAACTATGTGAACTTTATGTCAGAGGTTGTGTCTTCCATAACTCTGTTCCCCCTCAGTCTCCTGGGTGCCTGTATACTATGTATCTTGAATATTGAATATTTACTTATTAATGCACAGAACTAATGATTCTACCTGATGCTGAGTCCTGGTTTCATGTGAAATTCTAATACCAATAAAGTTTGTCTTTGGTGTTCTTTCATCTCATTGACAAGTTCCTGTATTTTTTCACATAATTCTTCCAACACAGTCCTGGTTGCCAAGGTGCTGCCACCTGGTTGGAGCTGCAAGCTATTATGAAAACAATCCAATCACCATCTTAACATCTTTCTTATCAAAAGTTATGAGTGGTCTACTCATTTATCTATCCCTTCCTTCTTTCATTCGTCAATAAATTATGTTTTATACATAAACAATTTAGTGCCTACTACCATGTGCTGGGCTAGTGCTAACTAGTTGGTCTGGGGATGCAATGTTTTGTAAGAAAGAAAATCATTGCTTCTTTAATGGAGCTTGTGCTCTTGTGACAGAGGCTGATACTACACTTGCAAAATATCCATAAATAAGACCATTCCAGATGCGATGAGCACCATAAGCAAAATAAGGAGATAGACAAGAGACTTGAGAGGGCACAGAGGATCTCTCCAAGGAGATGACACTTAGTTGAGACATAAATAACAAAAGGTGTGCCATGCAGTGATCTGAGGAAAAATTATCACTAAAATCTCAGAATTGGAAAAAAAAGAAAAAAAGCAGGTGCAGACAAAGTGTAATTGATGAATACAGTGTTTCATTCGAAATAAGTTTGTCTGAAACAGCAGGAATCATAGCATGGGGACTTTGCAGGAGATGGCAAGGGGTTTTTTATAATAGGACCACAGAGGGCTGATGGAAACGTTTAAGGAAGGGGCTGAGATGACAGGATTTATAGCTTTAAAAGATGTTTCTGTCTGCTGTGTCCATGGGATCATTTTCTTCTGAATTGCCTTATAAGAACTAATGGGTAAATAGAAAATTCAGTTTATAGAAATCTTCTTTAAGGCCAGATTCGTTAACCTAATCTTTTGCAAAAAGTCAGAGAATCTTATCGAATAAACCATTTTGCAAGTTCTCAAGAACCTGTTTTGCAGATGTATGCATCTGGAATACTTCTGTATTCTATGCATACCTGTGACTTTTTAAGTTTGCTGTTTGACTTTGAGCATATCACAAACTCTCTGGGCCTTAAAAATGAGGAAGTTTGAATGAGATGATTTTTAAGATCTCTTTCAGCTCCAATATTTTATGACCATGAAATTAGTGCATTAGAAATGGATTAAAATCTCAGAAGCTATAAAATATCCTTTCTCTTCAATCTTGTGAGTGAAATGAATCAGAGATATTGCTACTGCTCACGATGATCAACATGTATGCAGCATTTTACAGTCTGCTAAAGATACATCCATTGTACCTTTTAAAATTACATAATACTGAGAAGTAGGTATTATTATTATTTCTCTTTTACAAGTGATAAAAAGGATGTTAAGAGGAATTGTTGTTGTAAAGAAGATAAACAACTAGCTAGTGCAAGAAGCAAGAACAGAACCAGAAATTCACTGTATAGACAAATCAAGAAAATTGTACTTTATGTTTTCATACGGGATTTTGATGGCTATATAGCCTTCTCTAGCAATCAACTTTCCACCTCCTTAGCAAACAATAATACCTGGTTTATTTCTCTACTTACTTATTAACAGTTATTGAGAGTGGCTCTAAGGTTTGTAACTCAGCCCTTTCTTATGGTTCAAAACATAAGAAAGTGTGGAATAATGATCAGTCACTTTATTACACTCACACCGTTGGTCAAGGTCTAACATACATGTTATATGTTGTTAATGTTAATGTGATTGATGACATTATTTAGACAATTGCCAAGGTTTTACTGTTTTCTCTGCACAGGGATAGCTTTTGTGTGTAGGAAACAGATGTATATGTATCTGTTTTGAGGTTTTATTTCACTTGAGTGGCCCTACTGGCTTCCACCCCTCTGACATATGTTGGTGTGCACACACAGACACACCCTCCACAACCACCAGTACAGACTTTGTAAGCCCATGTGATGATGGAGGGCTGCCACTCTATTATCTGAGACACAGTCACTGCCTGTTGGAACTGGAGGAGGTTTTTTTACATATTTTCCCTATCATCCCTCCTTCCTTCCGGATAGGCTTTTAAAATTTTGACTGCATTTCTTAGCTGAACTTCGGATACTAACGTGTTGTGTGCGAATACCTCATAAATGCCAAATTTTTAATCCTGTAGATCACATATATCATTATATATATGATGGATCCAAATCAGAAATCAAGCAAAGTAGCAGCCTCATATAAAATCATACAAGGATTGGGTCCAAATTATATTAGAATCACCAAGAATAGTTTGGCAGTAGAAACATTTCAAAGATAAACCTGTTGAAATGGCATACTTTTGGCAGCCTTTTCTGGAAGTTCAGTGGCTTCCTCCCCACCCCCTCTCCCTTTCCTTCCTTCATGTCAGACTGGGCTATGTTTGAAATTCCTGAGCTCACCATGCTCTTGCAGTCTTTACATATGCACTCATCTCTCCTGAGGAAAGATTTCAACTTCATGGCAAAACTGAAGAAAGCATGTCAGAATGCTGTCGGAGAGGGAACCTTCTTTTCTACAACTGTTTTTGGATGCCAGCCAAAATTTCCCTTTCTGGCTCTTACTCTTGACACTATTTCCCCATGGAGTAGAAGGGATATTTTAGCAACTGGCAGGTTTTAGCAGGGCTCCTCAATGCCAGCACGGGCAGCCCAGAATTCAGAGCTCTGACTCCATCTTCACGTTGATATTAAATAAGCATGCTGTTTAAAGACAACGCTGGCAACTTTTCTTTTGAGGCTATCTGGGGAGATTTTTTAAAATTTTATTTTATAAAGGGTTTTATATAAGACATCAAATAGTTATGAGAAATGTGGCTGTGCTTTTTATAACACAAGAAAGGTTAAGAGCAGAAATTTTTATAGACACTGTAAGAACTTTCAAGGGACTAAAAGGCTCAGTGGACTCTGAAGACAGATTTCACCTTCAGGAAGAGAATTCAAGTTCATCTGAGGAATCAGCAAGTTCCAAGGGTTGGGATCCTGGGCCGGGTCCCTGTTGTTGGTTGGGCTCTCCCTTTGAAAGCCACTTTGCACTTAATTGAAAGAGAATTGTTTCATGAGAAAAGATTTTGTAACAACACAGCATACAAGGTGCTGGTGTCTGGAAATAGCCGAAAGATATGATTTAGGCTCTGGATTTGCTGGAAAGAAAAACGTTACTGTATTTTGATGGTTCTCAGTGCCCCAAACGAAGGTAACTCTTCTGTGTGTACATAGAGGTGTTTCATTAAGGAAGACTTTTTCTCTGGATCAATTTTTACCCTCCTGTAGTCTGGGGGCTCTGTGTTGCACTGTGGGCTACATGTAGAAGAAAAATACTAGCTAGGTGAAATTCCCTGCAGAAAGAAGAGCTAGTTGCAGTGAAGATAATTTCCAAGAGAAAGGATGGGTTGGCCATGAAGGTGGACAAGTAGTGAAAGGCAGGAAATGGAAACTAAGAAATGCCATATGTGATTAAAGATTTAGATCATTACAATCAAACTGAAAACAGTTAACTGGAATGTCTACTTCAATAAGCACATATTCTCAGAAGTTGAGAATTACATGCTAATAATATATCTTGAACTCAGCCTTCTGTCCAGGAAGAATTCAATTATAAGGAATGTTTGTCCTAAAACAGTGGCCGTATGAGTAGCCTGTGACTTTGGCCAAGACACAAGAAAAGACTGAGTTAAATTAAGCTGAAACTATTGTTTATTCTATCCTTAGAATTTTTATTCTAAAGGAGGATCCATTTAGTGAGAGCTATCAGTATCTCTAAACCAAAAGTCCAGGAAGCTGATACAATTCTACCACCTTTTCTAGATCCAAAACATCCAGACTGGAAACCAGATGGCTTGGATTGTTTTCTGGAAGGAAGAGAACTTGTAGAGAAGAGGAATATCCTGCACATGTATAAAAGAAGGTCTCTGCACAGGAGCTGCCTGGCAGTTTTGTCTTTATCAAATATATTCTCCAATCCCGAGACTTTACCTTCTCTGTTTTTCAAAAGCTCTCCAAGGACTTGGTTTTATTTCTAGCACAAGCCATACCCCAGTTAATTCCCACTCATGGTGACTTCTCTCTCTTCAAGTTCCTTATAGTATATGTGTAACCTGTACCTGGATGTTGTAATGTAGTAACTTTTTTCATTTCAACCAGAAATTAACCTATTTAGTTTGATATTGTACTTTGGCTCCGGCATAGAGATCCTATTAGGCTTGTAGGTAGCCACATCCCTCTCTTGCCCCATATTAAACATGTTGCCTACTCATACTTAGAATGTTTCTATCAGTAATAATGTAATGATAAAAATAATATGTGATTATTTTAGAACACTTAAAAGTACTAAAAGATTAAAAAATATTAAAAATACAAAATAAAAATGTATTATCTTTCTGTAAAAAATACAGAAAAATAACAATTCATAACTATTTTCCAGATATAACTAAGTAAAAAATGTAATATATTTATTTCAAGTTTTTTTCTATAAATGTGTTTGTTTCTATTTTCTATGTATGTGTACATACATATATCTAATTAATCTAAATACATAGAACCATTATACATATATGTTTTTAATAAAAACTAAACTAATAATATAACCTGTTATTAAAATATAAGCATATATTTTAACAAAATATTTAACAAAATATTTTAAAATATTTTAACAAAACTACATTTATATGTGTAAATGATTATATCTCATTTTTTATTCAGAATTACATCGCATAAATATTTGTAGATGACATCTTCCTCCTATTTATTACACATTAAAAATATATCATTGGGACGAGGGGAAGATGGCGGAAGAGTAAGACGTGGCGATCACCTACCTCCCCACAGATACACCAGAAATACATCTACACGTGGAACAACTCCTACAGAACACCTACTGAAAGCTAGCAGAAGACCTCAGGCCTCCCAAAAGGCAAGAAACTTCCCACATACCTGGGTAGGGTAAAAGAAAAAAGAATAAACAGAGACAAAAGGATAGGAATGGGACCTGCACCAGTGGGAGGGAGCTGTGAAGGAGGAAAGGTTTCCATACACTAGGAAGCCCCTTCGCTGGCGGAAACTGCGGGTGGCGGAGGGGGGAAGCTTCGGAGCCACGGAGCAGAGCACAAGCAACAGGGGTGCGGAGGGCAAAGCAGAGAGATTCCCGCACAGAGGAACGGGGCCGACTGGCGCTCACCAGCCCGAGAGGCTTCTCTGCTCACCCGCCGAGGCAGGCGGGGCTGGGAGCTGAGGCGCGGGCTTCAGTCAGAGGGCGGGGAGAGGACGGGTGGCGTGAACACAGCCTGAAGGGGTTGGTGCACCACTACTAGCCGGGAGGGAGTCCAGGGAAAAGTCTGGACCTGCTGAAGAGGCAAGAGACTTTTTCTTCCCTCTTTGTTTCCTGGTGCACGAGGAGAGGGGATTAAGAACGCTGCTTAAAGGAGCTCCAGAGACAGGCGCGAGCCGCGGCTAAAAGTGTGGACCCCAGAGACGGGCATAAGACGGTAAGGATGCTGCTGACGCCACCAAGAAGCCTCTGTGTGAGCACAGGTAACTATCCACACACACCCCTTCCGGGGAGCCTGTGCAACCCACCACTGCCAGGTTCCCGGGATCCAGGGACAACTTCCCCGGGAGAATGCACGGCAAGCCTCAGGCTGGTGCAGCATCACCCTGGCCTCTGCCGCTGCAGGCTCGCCCCGCACTCCGTACCCTGCCCTCCCCCCAACCGCCTGAGTGAGCCGGAGTCCCCGAAGCAGCTGCTCCTTTAACCCCGTCCTGTCTGAGCGAAGAACAGACGCCCTCTGACGACCTACACGCAGAGGCGGGGCCAAATCCAAAGCTGAGCCCCAGGAGCTGTGAGAACAAAGAAGAGAAAGGGAAATCTTTCCCAGCAGCCTCAGAAGCAGCGGATTAAAGCTCCACAATCAACTTGATGTACCCTGCATCTGTGGAATACATGAATAGACAACAAATCATCCCAAATTGAGGAGGTGGACTTTGAGAGTAAGATTTATGATTTTTTCCCCTTTTCCTCTTTTTGTGAGTGTGTATGTGTATGCTTCTGTGTGAGATTTTGTCTGTATAGCTTTGCTTCCACCATTTGTCCTAGGGTTCTATCCGTCTGTTTATTGTTTTTTTTAAATTTTTTTCTTAATAATTATTTTTTATTTTAATAACCTTATTTTATCTTTATTTTATTTTACTTTGTCTTGTTTCTTTCTCTCTTTCTTTCCTTCCTTCCCCCCTTTAGACAACGAATCATCCCAAATTGAGGAGATGGACTTTGAGAGCAAGATTTAGGATTTTTTCCCCTCTTCCTCTTTTAGTGAGTGGGTATGTGTATGCTTCTGTGTGAGATTTTGTCTGTATAGCTTTGCTTCCACCATTTGTCCTATGGTTCTGTCCGTCCATTTTTTGTTTGTCTGTTTGTTTTTATTTTTTTTCTTAATAATTATTATTTATTTTAATAACTTTATTTTATCTTATTTTATTTTACTTTATCCTATTTCTTTCCCATTTTCCTTCCTTCCTTCCTCTCTCCCTCCCTCCTTTCTTTCATTCTGTCTTTCTTTCTTTCTTTCTTTCTTCTTCTACTAATTCTTTCTTTCTACATTTTCTCCTTTTTATTCTGAGCTGTGTGGATGAAAGGCTCTTGGTGCTGCAGCCAGGAGTCAGTGCTGTGCCTCTGAGGTGGGAGAGCCAACTTCAGGACACTGGTCCACAAGAGACCTCCCAGCTCCATGTAATATCAAACGGCGAAAATCTCCCAGAGATCTCCATCTCAACACCAGCACCCAGCTTCACTCAATGACCAGGAAGATACAGTGCTGGACATCCTATGCCAAACAACTAGCAAGACAGGAGCACAACCCCACACATTGGCAGAGAGGCTGCCTAAAATCATAATAAGTCCACAGACACCCCAAAACACAGCACCAGACGTGGACCTTCCCACCAGAAAGACAAGATCCAGCCTCATCCACCAGAACACAGGCACTAGTCTCGTCCACCAGGAAGCATACACAACCCACTGAACCAACTTTAGACACTGGGGAGAGACACCAAAAACAACGGGAACTACGAACGTGCAGCCTGCAAAAAGGAGACCCCAAACACAGTAAGATAAGCAAAATGAGAAGACAGAAAAACACACAGCAGATGAAGGAGCAAGATAAAAACACACCAGGCCTAACAAATGAAGAGAAAATAGGCAGTCTAACTGAAAAAGAATTCAGAATAATGATAGTAAAGATGATCCACAATCTTGGAAATAGAACAGACAAAGTACAAGAAACATTTAACAAGGACTTAGAAGAACTAAAGATGAAACAAACAACGATGAACAATACAATAAGTGAAATTAAAAATACTCTAGATGGGATCAATAGCAGAATAACTGAGACAGAGGAATGGATAAATGACCTGGAAGATAAAATAGTGGAAAAAAACTACTGCAGAGCAGAATAAAGAAAAAAGAATGAAAAGAACTGAGGACAGTCTCAGAGACCCCTGGGACAACATTAAATGCACCAACATTCGAATTATCAGGGTTCCAGAAGAAGAAGAGAAAAAGAAAGGGACTGAGAAAATATTTGAAGAGATTATAGTTGAAAACTTCCCTAATATGGGAAAGGAATAGTTAATCAAGTCCAGGAAGCACAGAGAGACCCATAGAGGATAAATCCAAGGAGAAATATGCCAAGACACATATTAATCAAACTGTCAAAAATTAAATACAAAGAAAACATATTAAAAGCAGCAAGGGAAAAACAACAAATAACACACAAGGGAATCCCCATAAGGTTAACAGCTGATCTTTCAGCAGAAACTATGCAAGCCAGAAGGGAGTGGCAAGACATATTTAAAGTGATGAAGGAGAAAAACCTGCAACCAAGCTTACTCTACCCAGCAAGGATCTCATTCAGATTTGATGGAGAAATTAAAACCTTTACAGACAAGCAAAATCTGAGAGAGTTCAGCACCACCAAACCAGTTTTACAACAAATGCTAAAAGAACTTCTCTAGGCAAGAAAAACAAGAGGAGGAAAAGACCTACAATAACGAACCCAAAACAGCTAAGAAAATGGGAATAGGAAAATACATATTGATAATTACCTTAAATGTAAATGGACTAAATGCTCCCACCAAGAGACACAGATTGGCTGAATAGATACAAAAACAAACCCATATATATGCTGTCTACAAGAGACCCACTTCAGACATAGAGACACATACAGACTGAAGGTAAGGGGATGGAAAAAGATATTCCATGCAAATGGAAATGAGAGGAAAGCTGGAGTAGCAATTCTCTTATCAGACAAAATAGACTTTAAAATAAAGACTATTAGAAGAGACAAACAAGGACACTACATAATGATCAAGGGATTGATCCAAGAAGAAAATACAACAAATGTAAATATTTATGCACCCAACATAAGAGCACCTCAATACATAAGGCAAATACTAACGGCCATAAAAGGGGAAATCGACAGTAACACATTCATAGTAGTGGACTTCAACACCCCACTTTCACCAATGGACAGATCACCCAAAATGAAAATAAATAAGCAAACACAAGCTTTAAATGATACATTAAACAAGATGGACTTAATTGCTATTTATAGGACACTCCATCCAAAAACAACAGAATACACATTTTTCTCAAGTGCTCATGGAACATTCTCCAGGATAGATCATATCTTGGGTCACAAATCAAGCCTTGGAAAATTTAAGAAAATTGAAATTGTTATCAAGTATCTTTTCTGACCACAATGCTATGAGACTAGATATCAATTACAGGAAAAGATCTGTAGAAAATACAAACACATGGAGTCTAAACAATACATTACTTAATAACGAAGTGATCACTGAAGAAATCAAAGAGGAAATCAAAAAAAATACCTAGAGTCAAATGACAGTGGAGACATGACAACCCAAAACCTATGGGATACAGCAAAAGCAGTTCTAAGAGTGAAGTTTATAGCAATACAAGCCCACCTTAAGAAACAGGAGACATCTCGAATAAACAACCTAACCTTACACCTAAAGCAATTAGAGAAAGAAGAACAAAAAAACTCCAAAGTTAGCAGAAGGAAAGAAATCATAAAAATCAGATCAGAAGTAAATGAAAAAGAAATGAAGGAAATGAGAGCAAACATCAATAAAACTAAAACCTGGTTCTTTGAGAAGATAAACAAAATAGATAAACCATTAGCCAGACTAATCAACAAAAAAAGGGAGTAGAGTCAAATCAATAGAATTGGAAATGAAAAAGGAGAAGTAAAAACTGACACTTCAGAAATACAAAAGATCATGAGAGATTACTACAAGCAACTCTATGCCAATAAAATGGACAACCTGGAAGAAATGGACAAATTCTTAGAAATGCACAACCTGCCAAGACTGAGTCAGGAAGAAATAGAAAATATGAACAGACCAATCACAAGCACTGAAATTGAAACTGTGATTAAAAATCTTCCAACAAACAAAAGCCCAAGACCAGATGGCTTCACAGGCAAATTCTATCAAACATTTAGAGAAGAGCTAACACCTATCCTTCTCAAGCTCTTCCAAAATATAGCAGAGGGAGGAACACTCCCAAACTCATTCTACGAGGCCACCATCGCCTTGATACCAAAACCAGACAAGGATGTCAGAAAGAAAGAAAACTACAGGCCAATATCACTGATGAACATACATGCAAAAATCCTCAACAAAATATAGCCAGCAGAATCCAACAGCACATTAAAAGGATCATACACCATGATCAAGGGGGGTTTATTCCAGGAATGCAAGGATTCTTCAATATATGCAAATCAATCAATGTGATAAACCATATTAAAAAATTGAAGAAAAAAACATATGATTATATCAATAGATGCAGAGAAAACTTTTGACAAAATTCAACACCCATTTATGATAAAAACCTCGCAGACAGTAGGCATAGAGGGAACTTTCCTCAACATAATAAAGGCCGTATATGACAAACCCACAGCCAACCTTGTCCTCAATGGTGAAAAACTGAAAGCATTTCCACTAAGATGAGGAACAAAACAAGGTTGCCCACTCTCACCACTCTTATTCAACATAGTTTTGGAAGTTTTAGCCACAGCAATCAGAGAAGAAAAGGATATAAAAGGAATCCAAATTGGAAAAGAAGAAGTAAAGCTGTCACTGTTTGCAGATGACATGATACTCTACATAGAGAATCCTAAAGATGCTAGCAGAAAACTACTAGAGCTAATCAATGAATTTGGTAATGTAGCAGGATACAAAATTAATTCCCAGAAATCTCTGACATTCCTATAACTAATGATGAAAAATCTGAAAGTGAAATCAAGAAAACACTCCCATTTACCATTGCAACAAAAAGAATAAAATATCTAGGAATAAACCTACCTAAGGAGACAAAAGACCTGTATGCAGAAAATTATAAGACACTGAAGAAAGAAATTCAAGATGATACAAATGGATGGAGAGATATACCATGTTCTTGGATTGGAAGAATCAACACTCTGAAAATGACTCTACTACCCAAAGCAATCTACAGATTCAATGCAATCCCTATGAAACTACCACTGGCATTTTTCACAGAACTAGAACAAAAAAGTTCACAATTTATATGGAAACACAAAAGACCTGGAATAGCAAAAGCGATCTTGAGAATGAAGAATGGAGCTGGAGGAATCAGGCTCCCTGATTTCAGACTATACTACAAAGCTACAGCAATCAAGACACTATGGTACTTGCACATAAACAGAAACATAGATCAATGGAACAGGATAGAAAGCCCAGAGATAAGCCCACACACATATGGTCACCTTATCTTTGATAAAGGAGGCAGGAATGTACAGTGGAGGAAGGACAGCCTCTTCGATAAGTGGTGCTGGGAAAACTGCACAGGTACATGTCAAAATATGAGATTAGATCACTCCCTAACACCATACACAAAAATAAGCTCAAAATGGATTCAAAACCTAAATGTAAGGCCAAAAACTATCAAACTCTTAGAGGAAAACATAGGCAGAACACTCTATGGCATAAATCACAGCAAGATCCTTTTTGACCCACCTCCTTGAGTAATGGAAATAAAACCAAAAATAAACAAATGGGACCTAATGAAACTTCAAAGCTTTTGCACAGCAAAGGAAACCCTAAACAAGACCAAAAGACAACCCTCAGAATGGGAGAAAATATTTGCAAATGAAGCAACTGACAAAGGATTAATCTCCAAAATCTATAAGCAGCACATGCAGCTCAATGACAAGAAAACAAACAACCCAATCCAATAATGGGAAGAAGACCTAAATAGACATTTCTCCAAAGAAGATATACACACTGCCAACAAACACATGAAAGAATGCTCAACATCATTATTTATTAGAGAAATGCAAATCAAAACTACAATGAGATATCATTTCACATCAGTCAGGATGGCCATCATCAAAAAATCTAGAAACAATAAATGCTAGAGAGGGTGTGGAGAAAAGGGAACACTCTTGCACTGCTGGTGGGAATGTGAATTGGTACAGCCACTATGGAGAACAGTATGGAGGTTCCTTAAAAAACTACAAATAGAACTACCATATGACCAAGCAATCCCACTACTGGGCATATGCCTTGAGAAAACCATAATTCAAAAAGAGTCATGTACCAAAATGTTCTTTGCAGCTGTGTTTACAATAGCCCAGAGATGGAAACAACCTAAGTGTCCATCATCAGATGAATGGATAAAGAAGATGTCGCACATATATACAATGGAATATTACTCAGCCAAAAAAGAAACAAAATTGAGCTATTTGTAATGAGGTGGATAGACCTAGAGTCTGTCATACAGAGTGAAGTAAGTCAGAAAGAGAAAGACAAATACCGTATGCTAACACATATATATGGAATTTAAGAAAAAAAAATGTCATGAAGAACCTAGGAGTAAGACAGGAATAAAGACACAGACCTACTAGAGAATGTACTTGAGGATATAGGGAGGGGGAAGGGTAAGCTGTGACAAAGCGAGAGAGAGGCATGGACATATATACACTACCAAATGTAAGGTAGATAGCTAGTGGGAAGCAGCCGCATAGCACAGGGAGATCAGCTTGGTGCTTTGTGACCGCCTGGAGGGATGGGATAGGGAGGGTGGGAGGGAGGGAGACGCAAGAGGGAAGAGATATGGGAACATATGTATATGTATAAGTGATTCACTTTGTTATAAAGCAGAAACTAACACACCATTGTAAAGCAATTACACTCTAATAAAGGTGTAAATAAAACCCGTATCATTAAACATTATTCTAATTTTAATTTAATTTATGCAATTGTCCTTTCATTAGCAGATAGGATCCTCCCATTTTTGTCTTTTGCTGGTACATATAATGCTATGATAAACAATCCAGCAGATGGATTTTACATGCACAGTATCTTTTGAATTATGTTACTTTATTATTAATGGTTAGGTTAAATATGGCAATTTAGTTTTCAGTTTATTTGAATTTTGACAGGCTATTTTCTGTTTTTTTTTTTTATTTTGAAATGTTTGTACATGTCTTTAGCTCATTTATTATTTCAATTTCTATAAAAAAAGCACATTTATATTAAACATTTCCTTAGTTATCATTTGTTTTCAATTTGGCTTATGATGTTTGCTGAATTTCAGTACTATTCTATTTTTGACACAGACATATTGATTGTTTCTCACACCCCCAAATCGCTTTCTTCCATAAATTTTATGCTTAGAAAAATCTTTCTCATCCTGGGAAAATATCAATCTTCTCTGATATTTTCTTCTAGCTTTCTATTGTTTTATTAAAGAGAAAGTTTTAACACTTTGATATACCTAGTGTTTTCCTAATTCAAATTCTCACGACAGTTATAATATAGAATCATCCATCGTTTTGCTGTTGATTTGTAATGCTGTTTTTATTTTTCTTCAGTTATTGCTATTATTGTTTCTGCCACCCCCCCCTTTTTTTTTTTTTTTTTTTTTTTTTGTTTTTTTTTTTTTCCCCCCCCCCCCCTTTTTTTTTTTTTTTTTTTTTCTAGGAGAGATCTTTCTCAACCAAAGGTATGGCTATCAGCTTGAGCAGTGGCCAAATCTTTTGGAATCTTCAGTGGGCTTTTTGTGCATGTTACCAGCTCCTGCTCCATTTTCCTGCAGGACAGATTGTCATCCAGAGCTTTCCACTTTCCCCACTGCCTGGTTCATACTCTGAGGTATGTAAAAATCTACGCATTACAGGAAGACTTGCTTCCTTTCTTTCCTTAGCTCATTCATCCATTTCAGTGCTATACCTGCAAGTGAATAGCTCTTTCCCTTAGGGATGCCAGTTGCAGCCGCCTGTACTTATCCTTGAAATCTTTCTCCAGGCTTTTCAGTCCCCCTTCACTACTCAGTGTTCTGGTTAGTCTGGATCCTTTATTTATGAACCAAGAGTTCCAGTAAGAAGAATATGTATTGTTCTATTGTATTGACCTGCACCCATTCTAGCTCTTTTTCATAAGGTATGGTGTAAAGCTATGGTATCCAATGTTGTAGCCTTTAACTCCACGTGGCTGCTAAGATCTTGAAATGTGGCTAGTCTGAATTTAGATGAGTTTTAAGTGCAAAATACACATTGGATTTATTTAAAAATGTAAAATATCTCATTAATATTTCTAATATAGATTATTATATCATGAAATAATTAATATTTTGGATACACTGAGTACTATAGACTGAATGGGTTTGTGCCCTGCCCAAAATTCATATGTCGAACCTAATGCCCAATGTGACGGTATTTAGAAGTGGGTCCATTGGAAGGTAATTAAGTCATGAAGGTGGAGCCTTTATGAATGAGATTAGTCCTCATATAAAAGAGACCCGAGAAACCTCCCTCACCCCATTTGCCATGTGAGAACACAGTGAAAAGATGGTCATCAATGAACAAAGAAATGAACCCTCACCAGGCAATGAATCTTGCAGCAGCTTGATCTTGGACTTCTCAGCAGTTAGAACTGTGAGAAATAAATTTATCTTGTTTATAAGCCACCCAGTCTATGATAGTCTGTTATAACAGCCTCAGCCAAGACAACTAAGTTAATAAAATTTCACCTTAAAAATTAGCTTTACTTGTTTCTTTTTTACTCTTTGAATGTGACTACTACAAAATTTAAAATCTCATGTGATTCACATTTGTGGATTGCATTATATTTTTATTGGATAGCACTCTATAATTGTTTCACTATTTTCATTTTTAGTAGCATGACTGTGCTATTAAGGGAAAATCTTCCCATGTTCTGGAAATAGATTGATTGCCAATTTTTGGTAGTCTGGGTATATTTCCTAAAACACAGGAGTCTTTATTCCCCTCAAGCATGTTCTTCTTAATGCTGGTTTCTGTTTTATTGGTTAAACAAAGTGGCTATGTGATTCTGCTTCTCTCTGCCTGTAACCAGGTGCTTAGCATTATGTGTGTGTGTGTGCGAGTGTGTGTGTGTGCATTCTTTTATCATAATTTCAGGAGTGGAGAGAGGTGTCTTTTAAACCTTTCTCAATTGGATGCCGAGTAACTGTTCAAAAATGTACATTCCTTGACATGACATTTACTCAAAGTGTGTATTCTCTCTCTGTGTATAACTAAGAAGTGGACATAACATGGTCTTTGACACTATGGAGTTCTGATATCAAGCATGACAACTTTGAGCTTTGTGGTCATTGCATAATTTACTTTCTTTCTCTTAGCCTCTGTTAACCCACCTGCAATAGGGGGTAATCACAGTTTTATTGAAGGGTTCCATTACTCTCATCGCACCTGGCCTAGACCTCTCCACTCTCCTTCATTCTCTAATTTCATGCATTTAGACCCACTTGGCACAAAGGTGAGTTGTCAGCAAACATGTATTGGCTATGTGATACTGCTGGTGGGGGTGGGTAGTGAGTGATTTGCTGAGGAGAGGGAGTGCCCTGGTGGCTGTTAGATTAGGACCTAATTCCAAATGCAACTGTCAGAATTTTACATATTTTCATGCAATGGATTACAGAAAATAACGATTCAGCATGCCAACCTTGGCATCAATAATGCCTACAGCCCGAGGGTGATGCCAATCCCTTTAAGAGTTATGAAGAATGTATTTACCTTAAGCTTCTTTTTGAAAGAGCCCAAGAAATTTCAAAGCTTTCAATTTTTGCCAGATAGAGTTAAGACTCTATGAGTCTCTTACATGCCCTCATAAAAAATAGAATTTCAGCAAGACATTTGATAAATTATCATAAATGTATGACCAATAATTGCCTTAAACAAGAATGGCAGTCTCCTGCCAAAGGTGCAATGTGTACATAAATGATTGCAGAGCAGGGGGCGGCAGACTGTCATGGCACGGGGCCATTTTGGAATGAGGAAATAAGTAATGACGGATGAATGGTAAAATGTTCTGACTGGATGGATAGCACCCAGAAGGCCTAATGTTCTCCTTGCCCATCTGAAGCCCAGTCTTTTGAGTTCTGCCAAGTTTGTCTGGAAATCTGTGAGTTGACCATTTTGGGCTATTTATTAATGTCCAACAAGTTATAGGATGTCAGTTAAAGAAAAACTGAATCTTGTTGATTATGATCTCCAAATTCTTCTCTACTGATTAATACTTTAAAGGAGGATAAAGCTTCCAATATTGGTTGGTGCTAGGGTATCAGCAGATATTTCTGCCTTCTAGTTTTGGCATATTTATGATCTTCTTGAGTTTCCATTGTTTATGCTCTTTCTTTTTTGCTCTAGTCTCTCAGGATTAAATCCTATACCAGATCCAAAGTCTAAGGTATTTACATGGGAAGGTAACCAATCTAAGTAGCACAAGTTGTGTGCACACACAAGATTTTCATAGTGCAAAATGTAGAATGTGAGGAAGGTCGGGGAGGTGTGGCGGAGCACTTTTTTTGGGTTAGGGTTTAAATATGCTACAAAACAGCCCAACATTATTTTGCATTATTTGAATTATAAAGTTTCTTATATATAATACACTCAAGGATTTGTAATATTTATATACATCTACATGCACTTATATATATGCACTCTTTTCACCAGGCCAGTCTTTCACATAAGGTGTTTTATATAATTGCCAGTTTGGTATGATTTGAGAACCACTGACAATGGGCTTCTTTTTCCAAGTGATAGTCTCCATTAGTTTGTTACTGAGGTCAAAGATTGTGCTTTGTTCAGAGAAGCAACCCAAAACAGTAGAAATAGCATGAGCTTTAGAACTAAGTAGAACTGGCTGTGAAACCCATCTGTATCATTCACTAGCTGGGTGACCTTCTGCCTCAGTTACCTGTCCTATAAAATGGGGAAAATAACTGACCTGGAAATGTTTTACAATTCTTTGAAACAATTTATTGAATGTACTATGCCTACCGTATGGTAGTAGCTCAAAAAATGGTATTTAATAGTCTTAGTCACACTGATAAATTGCAAACAGCTCAGTACAGGGTCTGTGGAGCCCTGACAGTCATTCATCAGATGTGGATAATGGTTTGATGTTTTCAATTCCTTTATTTACCTTCTGTGCTGCTGAGCCTGAGTTTGGCCATTTACAAAGGAGGATAAAGAAAGGACATCAGCACAAATGTCCTTCCTGGATCAGACATAAGAAAGTCACCACAGAGTTGAACACAGGACACTGATCCCCATACATTAGTATGTATGTTATCTGGTGACTTGATTTCTGTATGTGCTCCTATCCTACCCTTGACAGAAATTATATTCCTTTTACTTTTGGCTGATATGGAGCCAGACTGTGAAGTAAGTGATGGTCAGTGTCATCAACCTTTTCCTGTAGTTTCATCCCTACTCTTAATATCTAGTCCACCATGGTCAACTGGAATCTTTATATTTATTTCCCTTCCACCAGTCAAATTTGCTATAGGGAAAAGTCTAGGACCTTTTTTTTCCCCTTAGTGAACATGAAAGTTTGCAGTTTACAGAAAACACTGTCCTGAGTCCAAAGAATCATAATCTTTCTAAGGAATTTCATACGTGTTCGACAAGCAAACTTTTTTGGGTTGCAGGAGTCTTCTAAACATTGCCCTCCATGCTGCTGAAATGTCCTCACCCAATGTAGTTTATATGTATAGTTTATATACCGTAGTTGTATATGGTACTGCCTTTATTATTGATAAACTTCCAGCATGTAATAACTTTTATCTAGAGTTTTTAATAGAAATTTTGAAGGACAGTTCTCAGCAGGTGAGAGGGTTGTGGATAAATGCAGAAATGAGCCCCATTTTATAGAGAGACCAGAACATTATAAAGATAACTGCAAAATGATGCAATAAGACTTCTTAGGGGGCATTTTATTGTACTGAAACAGGGAAAGAGTATGAATTAAATAATACATATGCCAAGGGTACATTTTAAGAGTTTCTATATGTTCCCAAGAAACACAAATTTTTTTGGAGAAAATTTTCATATAGTGTTTTATAGGCAGAAATAGAATACATTCAAAATATAGAATTAGAGGAACAAATCTCAGGTAACACATTTCTTGGAAATATATGAGTAATAGAAAAAGAATAAAGGGAAAAAGATTTTGTAACCTTGATATTCTTGTTAACCTAAGAGAGTTAAGACTGGGGGTGGAGTTTGGGAAGAATTTAAGGCACAGACTGAAAATATAAGGGGAAGAGTTTGAATTGTGGATAAAATGAGGTGCTTTGCATCTATATGTTTTTTAGGGTCATGGGCCTACCACTTGCCAATCACTTCTACTGTCCTGGTCTCAATCAGCATCAATATACCCAGTGTTCATGATTGCACCTTGACTTTCTCTCTTCCTTCAAGGAGACCCTTCAAGGTCTTTCAAAGTGTCAGCAGTTCTCTGAGGGCATCTGAATCTTTGAGCAAACAGTTTTTATCAAAGATAAACATGGTTAAAAAGTCAAATAGTTTTACTAAGTGTAAAAAAAAAGGCATCTTCCCATCCCCAATTCCTACCCCCTCAAGGTAATTCTTTTACCTCTTTCACCTGTATATTTTAGTGTTCATTTTCATGTTTACAGGTACAATTTTTGTTCTGTTATTTCTAAATCTTCCAGCTAACCTTTGAAAATGAATTCAGCTCTGTTACAGGCACCACCCTCTGCATACACACATCAGCCCAGACCATTCCCTTTCCACCCTCTCTTAGTATAAATAAGGCATAATTTTGAGATCACTATGCAATATTTAGTTCATTATGACTATGTAAATGTTATTCATAGCTAAGCCATATGGTATACTAGCTTTGTTTCTTTTCTTCAACAGTCCATTTTTTAAAATTTCGTAATTACATATATTTATTTACTTGGTAGGATTTTTTATGTACCAATACATAAATCATCCTTAAATAATCTGACAGTTGTAGAAACATCCTCTCTGTTGGTTCAAATGAAACATCTTCTCCTTCTTTTATTTTCCTTCCTCCCTCTGTCCCTTTCTACTTTGCAGGAATCTGGGCTTACAGTTCTCCATGCTTGCTATAATCCTGGACTCTCCCTTTGTGGAAACTCACATGTTTGAAAATTTCCTTCCATTTTACACTTGATCAATAACTTATTCTAGATTGACAATCATTCCTTTCAGAATTTAGTAACATTATAACTCTTGACCTTTGGTATGTAATTATTGTGCTGCCTCTTGGTAGAAATTTTGAGGGTTATCACTTTGTCCACAGTGTTGTGAAATTTCGTGATAATATGCATTGATATATGTCTTTTACATCTATCATGATTAGCATTCAGTGGGTTCTTTTAATTGCTTTCTAGAAATCTGTATTCTTTATTTCTGAGATAGTTTTTGAATTTTTAATATGATTTTTTTACCTTTAAGGTTATTTTTGGGTTTTTTTGTTTGTTTGTTTTGTTTTGTTTTTTTAAGATATTTGTGCTTCTGGATTTTGAAGTTTTCATTTTGCTATGATATTTTAAAATTTTAGGTTCTCTTTATTGACCACTCTATGTTCCTTTTTAATAAGCCTCTCTTTGTGTTTTATACATGCACTATCTATTTATTCATTGATTCAGTCAACACTCACTAACTTCTTTGCTATCCAGTCAGGGAACTATTCATGGAAAAGATGAATTTTAAATAAAGCTTTGATAGAATTGAAGAATGAGTCATTCAAATAACTGGGGGAAGCAAATGCCAAGAAATAGGTTTATCAAAGCTCCTGAGATGAGCTTGCATGAATGATAGGCTAGGTTATTTGAACCAACCCTACCATTACAAACAACCAAACATTCTGGATAAATACACTTTTAAATCTTCTTGAAAAGCAATAAGGAACTGACTTTAGGGAAAGAAATTCTGATGTAGAAATGTCATTTTCCACTAGAAAGAACAAGAAGATTTTGGAGAACTAAAAGAATCCAGCTCTAAGGCTGGAAATATACAAGATGAGCCTTGAACATCTTGTCAAATCTAAAAGCAAAGAAGTTGCCCAAGAATCCCAGGTCTTGTCAAAAGGACTCAGGAAGCAACTTGAAGAGGTTTTGAGTATCAGTAAGAACAGTAATTGTGATAGATTGTAGCAGGTCAATGACATATACGTGTATAGGTTTATAATGTTATTTAAGGAAAAATAAACCTCATTGATTATCTTTGGAGAATGCTAGAGAACCAACTTTTTATTGTGAAAATTGGTTTAAAAAGGTAAAAGTTAAGCACTTATCATGCCTTTCCTATCTATACAAATGTATCTTAAGAAAATCCAATATTTAATGATAGAAAGTTTTTCTTTAATAGAAGTAATCCAGTTACTAAAATGAATAAAAAATATAGAATTAAGATATTTTGCAACCTTTAATGAAACAATGCAACTATTTCTAGGTATTGATTTTTCAAAGCTCAAAATGTCACGAAAATGTAAAGACCCAGGCACTATGTCCTTCCTGACAGAAGTACATATCATCACCTATGGAGAATTCCTGCCCAAATTTTGAACCTAAGTTTGGCTAAGTCTCTAAATTTACTTACCAATAAATAGGAATTATCAAGATAGAGAAACATGTTTAATAATACCAATTGGATGTAATTAGCAAAATCCAGAGGGTGAAATACTCTATAAAACATGAAACAATTTATTCAAAAATAAATTGCAAGATGTATAAAAAGGGAGAGAGAGAGAAAGTAAGAGAAGCCTACAGATTAAAAGGTGATTAGGCAACTACATTGACCATCACAATGCCACAATTTGGATCCTGATTTGAACAAACCATACATCAAATAAAATAAAATAAAGTAAATAAAATAGAATAGAATAAAATATAAAAACATAGACAACTGGATAGATTTGAAATCAGATTTTTTGATGATATAAAGGAATAATTATTATATTTTTAGTGTGCTAATGCTATTGTAGTTACATATATTTTTAAAGTACTATCTTTTAGTGGTATGGCCTGAAATACTTATATATGACATGTTATTATTCCAAGATTTTCTTCAAAATAATAATATGGGATAGGAAGTAGGTGATGATTTAGAAGTAAAATAAATGACAATAAACTGGCTCATAGGTACACAGGATTCATTACACTGTCCTTCCTGCTTTAATATATGCCTTCAATTTTTATGATTATTATTTTTCTTTTAAAAGGTTAGACTTTTTTTAACCACTGAGAATATTAATTATAGTGTTTCTCTAAAGTTTTCTTCTCTTGGCAAGGTTTTTCTTTTCTTCTAATTCCCTTTATTGTTTCTGTTTGAGTGTTTCTTTTGGAAGCTGTTCTATGCTCCCTGGAGACTCCAGGCTCTCTGTTCATAGCTGAGCTATTGAGACTCTGTGTGTAGAATGGTGGTGAGTTCCATTTTAAGGGCCAGGGCAGGCCCCAAGCCCCAACTGCCAGAATTTTATAGATTTCTTATTGGATTTGTAAATTTTTTCCAAAGAGTGGCTTCCAAATCTCTTCATCTGGAGGAAGTGAATGAGTTGGGTTAGAGGGGATAGAAGCCTGGTTGCCAGTGTTCTGGAAGCTAAAGAGGAATCTTCATTTTTAGTATATAGACTTTCCCCTACTTTTATTTTTAAGTCTTTCTTTTCAGCATGAGCCCATACTCTTAACTTGGCCTAATATTCCTGAATGCAGAGTATGGGAGATCTTCAAGATGGTGGAGGAGTAAGACGTGGAGATCAGCTTCCTCCCCACAAATACATCAGAAATACATCTACATGTGGAACAACTCCTACAGAACACCTAATGGACCATGGCAGAAGACCTCAGACTTCCCAAAAGGCAAGAAACTCCCCACATACCTGTGTAGGGCAAAAGAAAAAAAAAAGGAAAAACAAAGACAAAAGACTAGGGATGGGACCTACACCTCTGGGATGGAGCTATGAAGGAGGAAAATTTCCCACACACTGGGAAGCCCCTTCACTGGCAGAGATAGGAGGAGGGCAGGGGGAAAGCTTTGGAGCCATGGAGGAGAGCGCAGCAACAGGGGTGCAGAGGGCAAAGCGGAGAGATTTCTGCACAGAGAATCGGTGCTGAACAGTGCTCACCAGACCAAGAGGCTTGTCTGCTCACCTACCAGGGTAGGTGGGTGCTGGGAGCAGAGGCTCTGGCTTCAGAGTCCAGATCCCAGGGAGAGGACTGGGGTTGGCTGCGTGAACACAGCCTGAAGGGGGCTAGTGTGCCACAGCTAGCTGGGAGGGAATCCGGGAAAATGTCTGGAACTGTCTAAGAGGCAAGAGACCATTGTTTCAGGATGCACGAGGAGAGAGAACACCACCTAAATGAGCTCCAGACACGGGTGTGAGCCACGGCTATCAGCACAGACCCCACAGATGGGCATGAAACACTAAGGCTGCTGCTGCAGCCATCAAGAAGCCTGTGTGCAAGCACAGGTCACTATCCAGACCTCTCTGCCCAGGAGACTGTGAAGCCCGACACTGCCAGGGTCCCATGATCCAGGGACAACTTCCCCAAGAGAACACATGGCGTGCCAGAAGCTGTTGCAACATCACGCCGGCCTCTGCTGCTGCAGGCTCACCCTGCCTTCTGCGTTCCGTACCCCTCCCTCCCCCTGGCCTATGTGAGCGAGAGCCTCCTAATCAGCTACTACTTTAACCCTGTCCTGTATGAGTGAAGAACAGACACCATCAGGCAACCTACACACAGAGGCAGGACCAAACCCAAAGCTGAATCCCAGGAGCTGTGCGAACAAAGAAGAGAAAGGGAAATTTCACCCAGCAGCCTCAGGAGCAGCAGATTAAATCTCCACAAGCAACTTGATGTACCCTGCATCTCTGTAATACCTGAATAGGCAAAGAATCATCCCAAAATTTAGGCGGTGGACTTTAGCAGCAACTGTAGACTTGGGGTTTGCTTTCTGCAACTAATTTGTTTCTGTTTTTATGTCTATATTAGTTTACTATTTAGAGTTTATTATCATTGGTAGATTTGTTTATTGATTCGGTTGCTCTCTTCCTTTTTTATTTTATATATATACATTTTCTCCTTTTTCTCTTTTTCTGAGTGTGTATGTGTATACTCCTTTGTGTGATTTTGTCTGTATAGCACTGCTTTTACCATTTCTCCCACAGTTGTATGGGTACGTTTTTTAATGTTTTTATTTATTTATTTATTTTTTGCGGTACGTGGTCCTCTCACTGCCGTGGCCTCTCTCGTTGTGGAGCACAGGCTCCGGATGCACAGGCTCAGTTGCCATGGCTCACGGGTCCAGCCTCTCCACGGCATGTGGGATCTTCCCAGACCGGGGTATGAACCCATGTCCCCTGCATCGGCAGGTGGACTCTCAACCACTGTGCCACCAGGGAAGCCCTGTTTTACTTTTAGTATAGTTTTTAGTACATGTTATCATTAGTGGATTTGTTTTTTGGTTTGGTTGTTCACTTCTTTTTCTTTTTGTTACTTGTTAATTTGTTTATTCTTAAGAATTTTTTTAAATTTTAATAACTTTTTAATTTAATTTAATTTAATTATTATTTTTTTCTCCATTTCTTCTGAGCCGTGTGGCTGACAGGGTCTTGGTGCTCCAGCCGGGTGTCAGGCTGGTGTCTCTGAGGTAGGAGAGCCAAATTCAGGACATTGGTCCACCAGAGACCTCCAGGCTCCACATAATATCAATCTGAAAGAGCTCTCCCAGAGATCTCTGTCTCAATGCTAAGAAGCAGCTCCACCCAATGGCCAGCAAGTTCCAGTGCTGGATGCCCCATGCCAATCAACTAGCAAGACAGGAACACAACCAAAACCATTAGCAGGGAGGCTGCCTAAAATCATACTAAGTTCACAGACACCCCAAAACACACCACCAGACGTGGCCCTGCCCACCAGAAAGACAAGAGCCAAACTCTCACAACCAGAAAAGAGGCACAAATCTCCTCCACCAGAAAGCTTACACAAGCCACTGAACCAACCTCACCCACCGGGGGTGGAAACCAAAAACAACAGGAACAACGAACCTGCAGCCTGTGAAAAGGAGACCTTAAAAACAGTAAGTTAAGAAAAATGAGAAGACAGAGAAATATGCAGCAGATGAAAGAGCAAGGTAAAAACCCACCAAACCAAAAAAATAAAGAGGAAATAGGTAGTCTACCTGAAAAATAATTCAGAGTAATGATAGAAAGGTGACCCAAAATCTTGGAAAGGGAATGGAGAAAATATAAGAAACGTTTAAGAAGGACTTAGAAGAACTAAAGAGCAAACAAACAATGATGAACAATATGATAAATGAAATTTAAAATTCTCTAGAAGGAATTAATAGCAGAATAACTGAGGCAGAAGAATGGATAAGTGACCTGGAAGATAAAATAGTGGAAATTACTACTGCAGAGCAGAATAAAGAAAAAAGAATGAAAAGAATTGAGGACAGTCTTAGAGACCTCTGGGACAACATTAAATGCACCACATTCAAATTGTAGGGGTCCCAGAAGAAGAAGAGAAAAAGAAAGGGATTGACAAATATTTGAAGAGGTTATAGTTGAAAACTCCACTAATATGGGAAAGGAGATAGTCAATCAAGTCCAGGAAGCATAGAGAGTCCCATACAGCATAAATCCAAAGAGAAACATGCCAAGACACATATTAATCAAACTATCAAAAATTAAATACAAAGAAAAAGTATTAAAACCACCAAGGCAAAAACAACGAATAACATACACCGGAATCCACATAAGGTTAACAGCTAATCTTTCAGCAGAAACTCTGCAAGACAGAAGGGAGTGGCAGGACATATTTAAAGTGATGAAAGGGATAAAACTAAAACCAAGATAACTCTACCCAACAAGGACCTCATTTCAGATTTGATGGAGAAATTAAAACCTTTACAGACAAGCAAAAGCTAAGAGAATTCATTGCCACCAAACCAGCTATACAACAAATGCTAAAGGGACTTCTCTAGGCAGGAAAAACAAGAGAAGGAAAAGACCTACAATAACAAACCCAAAACAATTAAGAAAATGGTAATAGGAACATACATATCAATAACTACCTTAAATATAAATGGATTAAATGCTCCAACTAAAAGACATAGACTGGCTGAATGGATACAAAACCATGACCTGTATATATGCTGTCTACAAGAGAACAAATTCAGACATAGGGACACATACAGACTCAAAGAGAGGGGATGGAAAAAGGTATTCCATGCAAATGGAAAACAAAAGAAACCTGGAGTTGCAATTATCATATCAGATAAAATAGACATTAAAACAAAGACTATTACAAGAGACAAAGAAGGACATGACATAATGAGCAAGGGATCAATCCAAGAAGATATAACAATTGTAAATATTTATGCACACAACATAAGAGCACCTCAGTACATAAGGCAAATGCTAACAGCCATAAAAGGGGAAATCAGCAGTAACACAATAATAGTAAAGGACTTTAACACACCACTTTTAACAATTGATAGATCATCTAAAATGAAAATAAATAAGGAAACACAAGCTTTAAATGATACATTAAACAAGATGGACTTAGGTGATATTTATAGGACTTCCCATCCAAAAACAACAGAACACACTTTCTTCTCAAGTGCTCATGGAACATTCTCCAGGATAAATCATATTTTGGGTCGCAAATTAAGCCTTGGTAAATTTGAGAAAATTGAAATCATATCAAGTATCTTTTCCAACCACAATGCTATGAGACTAGATATGAATAACAGGAAAAAGATCTGTGAAAAATACAAACACATTGATGCTAAACAATATGCCACAAAATAACCAAGAAATCACTGAAGAAATAAAAGAGGAAATCCAAAAATACCTAGAAACAAATGATAATGAAAGCATGATGATCCAAAAGCTATGGGATGCAGAAAAAGCAGTTCTAAGAGGGAAATTTATAGCAATACAATTCTGCCCTAAGAAACAAGAAACATCTCAAATAAACAACTTAACTTTACACCTAAAGCAATTAGAGAAAGCAGAACAAAAAATCCCAAAGTTAGCAGAAGGAAATAAATCATAAAGATCAGATCAGAAATAAATGAAAAAGAAGTGAAGGAAACAGTAACAAAGATCAATAAAACTAAAAGGTGGTTCTTTGAGAAGATAAAAAAGAAAATTGATAAACCATTAGCCAGACTCATCAGGAAAAAAAGCGAGAAGACTCAAATCAATAGTATTAGAAATGAAGAGGGAGAAGTAAAAAATTGACACTCCATAAACACAAAGGCTCATGAGACATTACTACAAGTAACTGTGTGCCAATTAAATAGACAACCTGCAAGAAACGGAAAAATTCTTAGAAAAGCACAACCTTCTAAGACTGAACCAGGAAGAAACAGAAAATATAAACAGACCAATCACAAGCACTGAAATTGAAACTGTGATTAAAAATCTTCCAACAAACAAAAGCCCAGGACCAGATGGCTTCACAGGTGAATTCTATCAAGGATTTAAGAAGAGATAACACCTATCCTTCTCAAACTCTTCCAAAATGTATGGGAGGGAAGAACACTCCCTAACTCATTCTATGAGGTCACAATCACCCTGACACCAAAACCGGAAAAGTTGTCAAAAAAAAGAAAACTACAGGCCAATATCACTGATGAACATAGATGCAAAAATCTTCAACAAATTACTAGCCAACAGAATCCAACAGCACATTAAAAAGATCATACACCATGATCAACTGGGGTTTATCCCAGGAATGCAAGGATTCTTCAATATATGCAAATCAATCAATGTGATGCACCATATTAACAAATTGAGGGAGAAAAAGCATATGATCATCTCAATAGCTGCAGAAAAAGCTTTTGACAAAATTTAACGCCGATTTATGACCAAAAACCCTCCAGAAAGGAGGGAAAGAAGGAACTTACCTCAACATAATAAAGGCCATATCTGATAAACCCACAGCCACTGTGGTTCTCAATGGTGAAAAACTGAAACTATTTCCTCTAACATCAGGAACAAAACAAGGTTGTCCACTCTCACCACTATCATTCAAGATAATTTAGGAAGTTTTAGTCACAGCAGTCAGAGACGAAAAAGAAATAAAAGGGATCCAAATCGGAAAAGAAGAAGTAAAGCTGTCACTGTTTGCAGATGACATGATACTATACATAGAGAATCGTAAAGATGCTACCAGAAAACTACTACAGCTAATCAATGAATTTGGTAAGGAAGCAGGATACAAAATTAATGCACAGAAATCTCTTGCATTCCAATACACTATAGATGAAAAATCTGAAAGAGAAATTAAGGAAACACTCCCATTTACCATTGCAACAAAAATAATAAAATACCTAGGAATAAACCTACCTAAGGAGGCAAAAGACCTGTATGCAGAAAAGTATAAGACACTGATGAAAGAAATTAAGGATGATACAAAGAGTTGGAGAGATATACCATGTTCTTAGATTGGAAGAATCAACATTGTGAAAATGACTATACTACCCAAAGCAACCTGCAGATTCAGTGCAATCCCTATCAAACTACCAATGGCACTTTTCACAGAACTAGAACATAAAATTTCACAATTTGTATGGAAACACGAAAGACCCTGAATAGTCAAAGCAATCTTGTGAAAGAAAAACAGAGCTGGAGGAATCAGGCTCCCTGACTTCAGACTTTACTACAAAGTTACAGTAATCAAGACAGTATGGTACTGGCACAAAAACAGAAATATAGATCAATAGAACACCATAAAAATCCCAGAGATAAACCCATGCACGTATGGTCACCTTATTTTTGATAAAGGAGGCAAGAATACACAATGGAGAAAAGACAGTCTCTTCAATAATAGCTTCTGAGAAAACTGGACGGCTGCATGTAGAAGAATGAAATTAGAACACTCCCTAGCACCATACACAAAAATAAACTCAAAATGGATTAAAGACCTAAATGTAAGTCCAGACACTTTCAAACTCTTAGAGGAAAACATAGGCATAACACTTTATGGCATAAATCACAGCAAGATCCTTTTTGACCCACCTGCTAGAGAAATGGAAATAAAAATAAACACATGGGACCTAATGAAACTTCAAAGCTTTTGCACAGCAAAGGAAACCATAAACAAGACGAAAAGACAACCCTCAGAATGGGAAAAAAAATATTTGCCAATAAAGCTACTGACAAAGGGTTAATCTCCAAAATTTACAAGTAGATCATGCAGTTCAATATCAAAAATCAAACAACCCAATCCAAAAATAGGCAGAAGACCTAAATCGACATTTCTCCAAAAAATATATACAGATTGCTAACAAACACATGAAAGGATGCTCAACATCACTAATCATTACAGAAATTCAAATCAAAATGACAATGAGGTATCACCTCACACTGGTCAGGATGACCATCATCAAAATATCTACAAACAATGAATGCTGGAGAGGGTGTGGAGAAAAGGGGACCCTCTTACACTGTTGGTAGGAATTTATATTGATACAGCCACTATGGAGAACAGTATGGAGGTTGCTCAAAAAACTAAAAATAGAACTACCATATGACCCAGCAATCCCACTACTGGGCACATACTTTGAGAAAACCATAATTCAAAAAGAGTCATGTACCAAAATGTTCATTGCAGCTCTATTTAGAATAGCCAGGACATGGAAGCAACCTAAGTATCCATCAACTGATGAACATATAAGAAGATGTGGCACGTATATACAATGGAATATTACTGAGCCATAAAAAGAAATGAAATTGAGTTATTTTTAATGAGGTGAATGGACCTAGAGTCTGTCATACAAAGTGAAGTAAGTCAGAAAGAGAAAAACAAATACCGTATGCTAACACATATATATGGAATCTAAAAAAAAAAAGGCTCTGAAGAAACTAGGGACAGGACAGGAATAAAGACACAGTTGTAGAGAATGGACTTGAGGACACAGGGAAGGGTAAGGGTAAGCTGGGACGAAGTGAAAGAGTGGTATGGGTATATATAAACTACCAAATGCTAAATAGCTAGCTAGTGGGAAACTGCCGCATAGCACAGGAAGATCAGCTCCGTACTTTGTGACCACCTAGAGGGGTGGGATAGGGAGTGTTTGAGAAGACACAAGAGGGAGGAGATATGGGGATATATGTATACATATAGCTGATTCGCTTTGTTATACAGCAGAAAGTAACACAACATTGTAAAGCAATTATACTCCAATAAAGATGTTTAAAAAAGAAAAGTAAACAAGTTCCCCGTCTCCCTATATACTTTCTAGTTTTCTTCTGGGAGCTGGGGGAGAGAAGTCTCTGAATATTATTTCTAGCAAAGAAAATGCTCATAGAAATTTCACAATTTTAGTACCAGAAATGTTTTTAGATATCGTGGAGCAAACCCTCTCATTATCTTTCTAACCAGTGTAACACCAACTATAATATAACACCCAACTAACCAATATAAAACCTATATAATAACCAACTAAGCAAGTGTAATATTCATTGCCAGTGGCTTGTGGTTAGCATTTAAGCACAGTTTCCTACATTTTCACACTTTCTTGCTAGCTAGCCTATAAAGGAAGAGTTTTCCAGCTTTTCCTTTTCTTGATCCCCTTTCCCCAAACTAATACACAAGTCTGAAAAAATACTAGGTACACATAAAGTATTTATTAAATAATTATTTTTGCTTGGACCTGAATCTAGCTATTTTCTGAAAGTATTGTTCACACCGCTGGCAGGATGGACCTCAGCAAAGGTTTTGTTCTTCATTATCTGTAGTAGTGCACCTCCTGTGTCTTTGGGCAGGAAGGAGTGCTTGTTCATAATTGTCCTTTTAAGTTTATTATGCAACTTTAAATTTGCCCTGAACCTCCATCATCTCTGACTTCTTTATAATATTAAGTCTTTTGTATGCTTGCTAATTTGTTGTTCTCATTATGTAAATCACCAATTTTATTTTGTCAATACACGTCTGCAATTTATCTAGGTACACAGTTCACCCTCTTTACACCATCAGCTGCTCTGTTTCTCTCTCATCTCGGATCTGTGTTTTTGCATGAGGATTGGCTGCTGTCTAGAAGATAGAATGCCAGCTTTTATAATATCTATTGAAAGCAGCCTTCCCAATATGCCTCTTATCTTTTCAAATATGTAATTTAATAATATGTTCCTTCTTTTTTATCCCTCTCACTGAAATGATACCTTTAGAACATAATTAATACCTCACATTTGTAGGGTGCTTTGAGTTCTTCAAAGCGCTAGCTCATCTATTATCACGCTGTGCTTTATTTTATACAACATCCCAGTGAGTGGGTAGAACAGACTATTGCTATTCTCATTCAGAGATGCAAAAGTGGAGGTAAAGGAAGGTGAAATGATTTCCTGAAAGCTGTGCAGATGATTAGTGGTGAATCTGGGGCAAAAATTCCACACTTCTGACTCCCAGTGTCACCCTCTTTTCTTTATCTGCCTCTTCCAACCCTGTAACATAGTTGTTTATCCTAGCATTTAGATTCCACTCTGAGGCCTACTGGTGTAGCCGTTACCACCCCAGAGCCTACTGCCTGTTGCTTTCCTGTTGAGTTATTTCTTCATTTATCATCCTACTGTGGCACCAACTGTGGCTCTAGACTCACATGTGGGAAGAAGACCTTTTAAACCTGCCATAAATCACATACATTTTACCTTGCTGTTGTCTGTGGTCCTTGAAAAATCTATTTTTTAGTTAAGACATTTTTCTTAGGCAAGTAAATAACTCTTCTCAATTTAATGAAAACATTAAGCTCTATTTGATGTAATCTGATTTTTCCTATATGATGAGGTCCATCTGCAGAGTGAGTGTTTCTGCCCAACTACTGATAAGATGCATCAGCTTACCATTACCCTTTCCATTACCCTCACCACCTCCCTCAATTTTGACTCCCATCCTCTTTCCTTTTAAAATGTTACATTTCTAGAGATTTATGGAACCAGTTTGCATCAGCAATAAAACACTGCATAGATTCATCAAAACTTCCTCTGTATTTTTCTTCATCTATCTCTGTCTCATTTACCTGGAAGGAAAACAAGAGTCAACACATCAATTATGAGACCTCAATGAGAGAAAAATAACCGTATTTCTCAAGAGAAGGTCAATCAGGCAGTTAAGACAAATGCACAGCATTTCAAGAGGGTATAGTTCCATCAGGTACTCATATCTATCCTTGGGCAGTTTACACCTCTCTCCTTAATGGTACTCAGTTTGGGTATTTGAGATATTTAAGCTCTCTAGTGAGCTGTGGCAGCTGTATCTAGGTTATGAAGAGCACCCTAGGGGTTGGGCAAATATCTTTAGAGGATGCGAGGTTAATTGGGTGATGGAGACAATGGTCCAGGTAATTCAGGCCCAAATGTTACTTTGATATAAAATTTCATATAATCAGGACAGGAAGCACTGTTCTTAATTCTTTGGTTCCTTGCCTTAATTTCTTATCATTTCGAAAAAGTAACAATGTGTGGTCCTCCTTATAGGATCAAGGGCATTCTAATTCTTCTGCTTATTGAGGGTGACAGGGGATGAAGGTGTGACAAGTGTTGTGTGTTGGAACACCTCTTGTATGATCAACTTTGTGCTAAGCAATGTGAATGCTAAGGTAAAATTGAGTTTCTACCTTGAGTTTACAAGCGAGTTTTAAGACAAGAAATGAGCAGCATGACAAACATTGCCTAAACCAGAATTAGTCTAAACCAGGACTAGTTGGTGCAGGGTCCAAGCACAGCTGGGTTGCAGAGAGGGGAAGTTTGTGTGGTTGAGAGGACAAGACAGCTTCATAGAAGAAGTACCTCAATGTTGTCGGTGAAGAACAGTCATCTTTGGATAGACAGGGGGCAAGGAGAGGGCATTTTTGGCCAGTGAATGGCACAATCAAAGGCATGGAAGCTGGGAGGACCATGGCATTGCAGGACACCAGGGGAGATGGTGTGGGGTTAGTGAGACCTTAAAAACCGCTGGAAATGAAACCTCTAAGGATCTTTTCAAAGATCTTTCCTTTAACTCCCAGCAGATGATAACTAATTTTCAGAGAGCCCTATTTGAGTGCCAAACTTGGAAAATGATATTCAGCTGACATTTAACAATTTGTACACATTTTGCAAGGGCATTTGTTGGTTTGTTTGTTTCATCTGTGAAACTAAACTCAGAGAAGACAAAATAAGATTGTATGACAACACATGATATAAGATTAAATCAGAACATTGATTCAGCTAAAACATTCTCCCTTTTGAGGTTTTATGGGTGAGGATGATCCAGGGAACCTAGAAGTCCTACCAGAGAGATTACTAGGTATCACTTAAAAAAAAAAAAATCATTGAAAAGATCTAGTGCTGGGCGATTGCTTGAATGGTATTTATTTACATAGAATCCAAGGGCATAAGAACCAGCAAGGAATTCAGACATTGTCCATTTCAGTACCACAGTTGTAAAGATAAGGAAGCCCCCACCCATGAAGGTAATACACGCTTCCCCAGGTCACAGGTTAGGATGTAGAGCCAGATGTTGGCATTTTGACTTACCATTCAGTGCTCTTTCCAGAGCATGTGTGTGTGCGAGCATGCATGGGTGCATGCATGCATGCTTACACACAGACACACAAAATAACTCAAAGTAAAATATCTCAAAAGAGCAGAACTTTCAAATCTCACATTTATCATGTGCCTGTAAAGGCCCACAGGGAATAGTTGTTGAATAAGTTTGATGAAATATTTCAAACAGTAAAGAGATAATTTAAGTACATTCAGAATGAAAAGATTTTTTTCTTGACTTTTAATTCAATTATATTGATGTTCCTTTGGAGACATCTTTTGTTGACTGTGATTATTTCTCTCCACTCTGTTTTATTTTCTTCCTTTATTTAACCTGAAAAACATCATTATATGCCTCCAAATCCATAATAAATGCTGGTTTGACCATGCTAATGTATCAGGCAGTAACTTCCAGGCATCTGATAATTGTTAAATAGTGTTTCTCCAATGTAGGAGAAACTGGCTTGGAGACAACATCGAGATTACAGTTTTCCTATGTGTTAATTTATTCCACCTTAATGACTTTCATTTCATTTAGCATAATAATTTTTTGCATCAGTTTCAGAGGCTATGGAATATAAGTTAGATAAGGTAAGGCTAGGTCATTCAAGGGAATACACACTTAGTTTAGGTTCCTACTTGTTACAAGGCACTTACCAGATCCTGTTGAGGTTTCAGGTACATAAGTTACATCTTTTCCTTGAGGAATTCACAACCTGGTGGGAAAGACAGACATGTCTCCAAATAGATTTATTGACAGTCTTCTCAAATTTCCTCTGAATGAGATGAAAAATCATATACTACAAATTTGTCACCAGGGCACAATGTCATGGGCCCCACAAAGAGGAGAATTTCATATGATTGGGCACTGAGTGAAGCTTCAAAAAAGAGATCTTCTTTAAGGCATAGTTTAAGTAGGTGGAAATGTGGCAAAAGGGCATTCCAAGTGTCAGTGTCTAGAGCAATGATGTGGTAGTGGGCAGGTTAAGGTCTGAAAACAGCCAGAAGCTCAGTGAACTGCAAAGGCCAGGCTTGTACTAGGTAGTCAGGTTGAGAAGGTGGAGAGTTGGAAGTTCTTGGATGAAAGGATATTGATCATAGACTTTAAGTTGCAGAGTGAAGGGAAGCACTGAAGGAGGAGGGGCTGAGCCAGTGACTTAGAGTCATGGAACAACGGCTTTGGGGTTAGACAAACTCAGATGCTCTCAGAGTGACACTTGGTGATTTCCTTCCCTTTATGTCCTCTGTGCCTATACTGATACCAAGCAGGACTCTATGGGCTCCTGGGCCTTTGTGTGTCCCCCATTTCTTGATTTCAGGAAATAGGTTTCATTCAGCTTCTGTGACCTTCCCTGAGTTCCAAAGGGCAGGTTCAAACAGTTTCTAGTTACAGAAGGGAGGGGATGCAGAGACAAGGGAGGAACAGTCAGAAGAAACAATAGTGCAGCCCTGGGGCAGGGTCCTGCCCACCAAGAGATATACATAACAATATATTTAAGCTGTTTTGCACATACTGAAACCTCCACCAGGTGGGTGAAGTTAACTTGTATGCTGCCCACAAGTGCATAGACCTCAGAACGCTTGGAACCAGGTTAATAATGCTGACTCCCACTTATCTCACCACCAACCAATCAGAAGATTGTCCACGAGGTGATCATGCCATCTTTGAACCATTACTATAAAACTTCTCACTACCCCCTCCAGATTGGGACACACAGTTTTGAGGGCATTAGCTTGCTGTGGCTCCCTTTCCCTGACAAAGCAATAAAGCTATTCTTTTCTACTTCACCCAAAACTCTGTCTCTGAAATTTAATTCAGTGTCAGGGTCCAGAGGCTGGATTCAGCTTCAGTACTTCTTCTGCCTAACGTCTAAGATAAGAGGACTTGTGCTTCTGGGCCAGGTGTGTTCATTTTGGGTCCTTGTATCCCAGACTGAGCCTTGGTACTTACTTTTCTTGTCACTGTTTGACTCTGTTCCACTCTATGTCACACCAGGAAAGATATTTCCTAAAGATCTTTTTCTTTGTCCAAAGAGTGTGGAATACACCATCTTCTTTCTTCCCTTCTTCCCTCAATCCCTACCTCCTTTCTTTGCTCCCTTCAATATTTATTGAATCCCATCAATTTGTAAACACTACAAAGACACCTAGAGAACTGGGGAAGAAAAGCCTGGAATCAGGACACTTTAGTTCTAGTTTTAGTTCTGTCACTAATTCACCATATAAACTTGGCTAATACTACTTTTCTTGACTTTTCTGGGATAAATTTCCATACCTATAAAATAAAGTATTTAAGTCAGATGAATTTAGGGCCTTTCTAATGGTAACAATCTTTGTGAATATATATTTTTTGAAGTGTAGCCTTTACACTTGTCCACCCTAAAAATAATTTATTGCTAGTGGCAACACTCACTCCCTTGAGAAGTCTCTTTTATCTACACTGATTTAATCTCTTTTCTCTCTTTTATACCATTTCATAGATTGTTTCTCTATTGGTCTGGCAAATCTCCTCTTGCTGGGTGACAGAAAAATACTTTTGGGGTAGTAATAGACAAGCCAACGACAGGTAAGTGTGAATGTAGAAGGCAGTTACTCAGATCTAGAAGTAGGAGGATTCAAAAGGTGAACACAATTTCCACAGATTTTGAAGGCCAAAGCTATTGTTGTTGATTTATTGAGCAGTTATGAGCATTGACATTTCTTAAAAAGACAGATTTTGAAAAAAAAAAAAAAGACAGAGTTTGTTTGTTCAGGCTGTAGCCAAACTGATATTACCCTGATATAAAAGCAAACCTTGGTAAAGTAATTACAAAAAAAATTTGGTCCCACTGTAGGTTATGTCTTTAACCTAACTGATTTCCCCTCACCCTCCTATAGGTTGGGGAAGAAACTTCAACTGAAGTATTGAGAGTTTCTTTTTATTTTTCTCTCCTAACTGACATGGCTGGAAAGCTCTAGGTTTTAATCCGTAACATTTAGCCCTTGTTTTGTATGCATGTTTTTGAAACAAATTGAAAATAAGTGCCACTTAAGACTGGGATGGGCGACTGCGTTTTTCCAATCGACCTTCATGGGTTCCGAGTTTAGAGCTAAACTCAAGCGTGTATGTTTTCCAGTCCAATTATGCCAGTGAAACGTGATTTCATTGTTCAAAAGGAAATGGCTTCTTTTTTTAAAGGCCCTTAGACATCAACTAATTTCTTTTAAAAATAAACTGCAAATGAGTCAGATCACTGTAGAATTAAGTCCCTGAAATATATGTGAGTTTCACAGTTAAAGAGGAAGAAACCCTCAACAAATTATACAAAGAACTTAAGAAGTCAGTCGATAGCATTTATTGACTTCTTACTGTATGCTGCGGCCTGTCGTTGCATCACTGAGGAAGGCAGGAGGAATGGAAGACTCCAGTATGTCCCTGACCATCTAATGACCTTCATGGTTAGACAGAAAAAAAAGAAAAAAACTTCAGGATGTCACTCCACTCACCCCAACACTCTGTCTCTTGAGGATTCTGTGAACATAGCTGTGAACAGAACAAAGAAAATTCTGACGTGGGTAACCCAACACCACGTATAAAGCATATTCTTGAATTGGAATATTCTAATTCATCTCTGGAATAATCATTGGTAGGATGAGGAAACAGAAAACTGGCTTCCAAGAAGAAGAGTGACAGGTAGCTGAAGATTAGTGAGGAAACTATCCAGTGAATGTAAAAGTGAGGACTGAATTTATTATGTGTCCAATGGGGTACAAGGTACTGGATATAAAACAAAATGTCAAAATAGCCTAAGTGATAGCAGAGCATAATCTGGTCTATACATTCTAGTTTGAAAGTTTATGTCTATGGAAGATGCCTTAGTCCATTTGGGCTTCTATAACAAAATACCATAAATGAGTGTCTTACAAAAGGAGAAATTCATTTCTCACAGTTTGGAGGTTAAGAAGTTCAAGGTCAGAATGTCCGCAGATTCTTCCATTCATGAGGCTTCCACTCTAATGACTTAATCACCTCACAAAAGCCCCACATCCAATTACTATAACATTGGGGATTAGATTTCAACATACAAATTTGGGGGGAATACATTCAGTCTACAGCAGAAGGGAAAGGAAAAAAGAAGGGAAACAGAGAATCCATTAAGGATCATCTTTCTCTCCCCCTTCACCCTTCAGATGAACCTTGGCTAAGGCTCAGGGACAATTCAAGACTTCCATCCAGCTCTTCCACTGAGCTACTCTTAAAATAACAAAGAGGCAAAATAAAGCAGAAGTTAAGCGGGTGGGCTCTGGATCCAGATTGCCTAGATTTGGGCCCAAGATTTACATCATACTAAATGCATGATCTTAGACTATTTACTTAACTGTACCTCTAAAAAGGAGAGAATAATGTGATTTGTCTGACAGGATAGTTGGTAGGATTGAATGCATGAATTCATGGGAAGTGCCTTGAAGAGTGTCTAGCACATAGTAAGAACTCAATAATACTGTGTTAGGAATTATTATTTTTTATGGGGGGTGGCTCAAGGGGGAGACTGCTGAGTCCTCTGCTCGGTGGTGGCTCAGAGACTGGGCTGTCTTAGGAATTATTATTATTCCACGGGTTGGTGTAGTATGACATCCAGTGAATGATGTCAGAGATAAGAAGAACATTTCTTAACAACAAAGTTTCATTTCTACCAGATCATCAATACTTTAGATCATTAGAATGGGGAAAGGGCCCATCAAGTTATGATTGCAGGAAAGATTCAAAATGCAAATTGTCTGTCATTATAATGTACCTTAAGCCATGGATATCTTTGTCTCCATGTCGGATTTTAATAATGGAAAAGCAGAAGATACTAGAAGAAAGGGGGTTAGGAATAGGGCTGCACATTGTATAAAGCAGTTCCATGGACATGGAGAAGCAGTTACCACTGCCAAGGCCTGAGGCAGTGACACAAACCTTGCTGACCTGTGATTTTGTCATGGGGTGCTCTGAACCCAGATATGACTATTCATAACATTTACAGTAACATATAAAAAGAAAAGACTTTATGGAGTTGAAGTCTGAAAGAATTGAAAAATAATTTCCCCCCTTTTTTTCCTTTCTTACGTCTTCAGTTTCTAAATGTGTTTGGTAATTTTTCTTTTTATGCCATTGTTGCTTTACATTTTGCCAATGGTTTGTGTATGTGCTGAATATTTACAGAGAAGCTCAATACACCATAGATCTTGTAAGTGCCTCGAAGGCAGGACCTGGGTTAATAAATTCATAAAATTATTCATAACCATTCTGGGTGAGAGCCATATAGTATTACAAAAGTATATGAATGTTAATGAACTACATGGAAAAAGACCTAAATCACAGATCACTGAAGCCAAAATGGTAACCATAGGAAGTTTTAGTGTTCAAACCAACCTGAAATCTTGCTTCAGATGATAAGATAGTTTTATGAACTACTCAGGCTAGAGTATTCCGTGGGTTGCAAAAATCCCAGTGACTTAAAACAACAAGGTTGGACTGCCCTGGTGGCACAGTGGTTAAGAATCCACCTGCCCATGCAGGGGACACGGGTTCAATCCCTGGTCCTGGAAGATACCACATGCCACAGAGCAACTAAGCCCGTGTGCCACAACTACTGAACCTGCACTCTACAGACCACAAGCCACAACTACTGAGCTTGCGTGCCACAACTACTGAAGCTCACGCAGCTAGGGCCCATGCTCCACAACAAGACAAGCCACCACAATGAGAAGCCCGCACACCACAATGAAGAGCTGCGCCTGCTCGCCGCAACTAGAGAAACCCTGTGAGCAGCAATGAAGACACAATGCAGCCAAAAGTAAATAAATAAAAATAAATTTATTTAAAAAAAAGGTTAACTTTGTACTCATATTAAACATCCCCTGGGAGTCAGCTGAAAGCACTGTTCCACACCATCTTTGTTCTTGGACACAGGCCACAGGGCAGCCCCCTCTGGATCATCATCACCAGTTGCCAGAACAGAGAAAAGTAAATTGTCATGAATCCCACAATGGCTCTTAAAGCTTCCACCTGGAAGTGATACACATCATTTTTGCTCAAGTTTCCGGAAACACATCCTACAATCATGCTTAACTTCAAATAAGACAGAAAAGTACAATTCTGTCATTGTGCCTAAATGGTAGACCTTGGAAATATTTGGGGAATATCACTAGTGGCTATTACAGCTGAGATTGTAAACATTTCATTGCCAGATTATCCATGTTTACTCGAGTTAAGTAAAGCTACGTAAGTCAGGTGTTAACGACTTTGTAAAGAACATACCATAACATAAAGAACATTAGCATTTATCTACTGAGTGCCTATCACATTCCAGGAGAAAAAATCTCAGCTACCATTGGGAAACAAGGCACATAAAATACTTCATATAATAAATACTCCTACCCTAATTGCCCATTGAGTATGCTCTCACTAAAGTGGCTGAAACCAGTAAAGCTGAAAATTCTTCATTTTATAAGAAGTCTGAAGATCAGCATTTGCTGGCATTAGTTTGGCTGTCAGTCATGCCATCAAGGACTCATGCACTTACAGTGTTTTTGCTCTGCCATTCTTAGAATGTTAGCCATTTGTTCTCACACTTGATGTTTCTGGGTCACAAGATAGCCATTTCAGGTCAAGGCATCCTTTTTCTACTAAAAGCTGGAGAAAGAGAGAAGGTGCTAGTATCAGCTGAATGTATCCGCTATGTCAGAAAGCTTCTTTAGAAGGCTTCCATTTTTCATATCCTTACATCTTACTGGCCATGCATAGCTCACATTCTATTCTTAGTGGAGTTGCAGGCAAATGGGAAAGAAGTGATCAAAAATGGGTTGAACATTCATAATTAATTCCCTGGAAGCAGAGAAACTTCTTTGGGTTCAAAATACATTTTAGAATTTTGTAAGCAGAGAGAAAGGAATTAGCGATTTTACATGGAGTGAATATGATTAAATGTCACAATTGTGGTTCAGGTGTTAGGCACTGAGAGAAGTCAGAGATGAGAAGTCAGTGTCAGCCCATGTCATCTGGAATGACTTCTTGATGATATCTCACTTTGGGTAGACCACTCAGGTTAACAGGGGCAGCATTTGCAGAGGAGCAAATGTTCAGGTGACGGTGTGGAGTCTGCTGGAGTCTGCCATAGCAAGGTACCACAGACTGGGTGTCTTAAAGAACAGAAGTGTATTCTCCCACAGTTCTGGAGGCTAGAAGTCCAAGAACAAAGTGTTAGCAGGTTGGGTTCCCTCTGAGGGCTATGAGGAATAAAGGTTTTATGCATCTCCCTCAGCTTCTAGTGGTTTCCCAGCAATCTTTAGAGTCTCTTGGCTCATAGAAGCATCATCCCATCTCTGTCTTCATGTTCATATGGCATTCTCCCTGTCTCCCTGCATGTCTCTCTCCAAATTTCCCCCTTTTATAAGGACACGTTATATTGAATTATGACCTACCCTAATTACCTCATTTTAATTTGGTTACTTCTGTAAAGACCTATCTCCAAATACAGTTACATTCTGAGGTACTAGGGGTTAGAATTTCAACATATGGATTTTGGAGGAGCACATTTCAACCCATAACAAGAGAGAATATCATAAATAAATGTTCTGAGGCAAAAACATACAAACAAGCAAAAACAACAGAGAAAAGAGTGCCTATTTTATGTAAAGTTACTGCCTTAAGTGATGCTAAAATATACAAGGTGAATAAGAAAGACAGGGATAGATACTAAAGGGTCTTGAAAAACAAGTTGATTGATCTATCTACTGGGTGCAGTAGGTAATGAAAACCTGTATCAGGGAATAATCTGGGGAAGAAATGAGGAAAATGAGAGGGATCAAGTGTCAGGGAGATGTTTTGGTGGATGTGCTATGATGAGGACCTAGAACGTTATTAATAGAAGGGAAATTAAAGATTTCCCTTCTATTAACATGAAGGGAACATTTCCCTTCTATTAACATGACATGAGCAACAGACATGAGAGGCCTTTGCACAGTGCAAAAGCTAGGATTTAGTGATAGCATATGCTGGAAAAGTGGAAAAGAAGAGTCAGAAATGACACTGAGGAAAATGTACAAGGTTGTAAGGGGCTTAGCCATGAGAATTTGAGAAAGAACTGGGAGGGGAGACACTTTCACTTTAAATTTCACATCGTCTTTATTATTGCTTAAAAAAAATAAACAATGAGTATCAAAATATTCTTTTTTACTTTCAGGAAATTTAAGGATTATTTTTTTTTTAACTGATGGTATTTTGTATTGCACAAATTGAATTGAGGTAATTCTGAGACATCTGAGTAGAGGGGCCTGATTGGAGAGAAAAGACTTGAGGTCACATAGAAATTATTCACAAAGAAGTGATATAGTAAAAAATTAACAGCAAGGTGATGGTAATTATTTAGAAGCTTGAATAATAATAGCTATTATTGAATGAATGCCCACCAGTTGTCAGAAACTTTATATATATTGTCTCATCTAATCCTTGCAATTACTCTATAAGATAGGTGTATTATTTCTGCTTTACAGATGAGAAATCTGAAGCTTTGAGATACTAAGCAATTTGCCAGGGATCATATAGCACATAAGAGTTGGGGGAGTCAGGCTTCAAACCCATCCCTGTCAGACTTAAACCTTTATGTGCTTCAACTCCACTCTACTTGAGGATAATTACTTCATCTGAGGATAATGAATTCCTTTCATGGGGCAGTGTATTAGGAATCACGTAGGAAATAAAATGTGGCTGTTTTCTACAGGTGGGTGGAAATTACATTCCCTCCTCTTTATGTTACACAGACCAGATGAGGAGCATGCTGAATATGAGATGTCTGACAAGGAGAAATTGTCACCAATTAAGCTACAAAAGTTCTGCTCAAACCAAAGATAAGATTGCTCTTGAATGGTGAGAGGGACTTCCCTGGCAGACATAGTAAAGTTACTGGGCAAAACCTCTAAATTCCCTATACTGGATCTGTAGATTCAGCTTTTCCTTTTAGGATGAAATCCTGTGTAACACTATGCCAAAGTTATTTTGAGCAAGAATTAACATTTTCAAATGGGCATGTAAATTTCTCATTTCAACAAAAATACCATTGCTCTATAGAGAGAAATGGAGAGCTAGACTAAATTTGCTACTTTTTTGGAATGGACATAATAGAAAGAAACTAAGGAATTATTCTGTTTTGGAGTCTCTATAGAATGAATAAAGTAGAAATTTGACATAATCTCAACAAATGGATCAGGGCTAACAGCAAGATTGGAAAAGAAAATGGAGCTTAAAATGCTCTGTAATCATAAATTTGTTTTACCTACATATGTGGCAAAAATCATTAAACAATAATTATTTTGAGAAAGAATTCTAGTCCTTTCTTGATGACATTGATCGAATCACCTGACATTTCTTTGTGGTGTATATTAATTTCCTTTGTGATTTGAAAGAAGGGCACAGGCCTGAATCTAACATTTGGAGGGCTAGCAAAAGAGCACAGAAAGAAGAATTTATACCACATCTTGATATTAAAAATTATAAATCAGTGAAACAAAGTGGTAAATATGTTAAGGACTGGGAGCATCAGGTTTGAATGTAGCATTCTCAGACTTCTTGGATCCACACAGATGTGATGGCATGAGGACACCCAGCTCTGGCCCCTGGATACTGACCCTCCACCTAGGCCCTGTTCTTTCCATCCCCTGCTCTACTCCACACTGCTGGTGCTGATACATGTGAACACCTCATCCCCCATATTCAAACTGCATCCTCAGCATGGACCCTCCAGGGCCAGGAGGGGTGCACACCACCACTGTGGGTGGTCCTGGGAGAAGGTGGCTGGGGAAGAGGCATTTTCAGACCTTGGAAATGGGTTTGGGGAAAATAGGGCAAAAAAATTCCTGGTCCTGTTCATCTGCCAGTGATATTAGAAGGGAATGTATTAGGGAAAAACTTAGAAACCAGATACACAGATTGCCTGACTCTAAGGGTCCCTGGCTTGTCACCTGGAATCACTTAAAGAGGAGAACTCAAGCAGAATTGTTGGTTCCACCAAACCATTAGTACAAACAAAGTGGAATAAAAAATTATAGAAATTCACTTGAATACTCATAGAAAATAGTACTTTGCAAATACTTATGGGAAAGTAGGATTTGTCTTAGGGCTTTTATGACAGAAAATCGTCTCAATCCTCAACTTTGGGTGTAAGGACACAGTGGAAATGACTTTTCTCTGGTTAGACATTTTACAAGGAAAGAGACAATAAAACTACAATGGTATTCTATTCAAACTATATATTTATTTATTTTCATTGTGAAGTTGTAAAAAGAACGTGGATAAAATAATTCATCTATGCCCAGATCTACTGATTTTTCCAGCCACACTTTTCTCTGAAGTGAAAAACACATTTCCACTCTGCTCCAGAGTGGAAACACATACTGTGCTGCTGACGGTATCTAGGGAAGTTCTTGGAAGATCAGGGTTTGTTTAGTCAAAACTTCCTGATTTCATCTTCATTCTGCCATTGATTTACTACATGGCTTTTGGAAGATCACTTGCTTCCTTGCATCTGTCTTTTTATTTTAAAAAGAGACTGTACATCTTAATTTCATGTAAGTGGGTAGAATGTTAGGTAGGTATTAAAAATGGGAGAGACACTGGTACTGAATAAGTGCTACAAGGGCTCATAGGAGAGGACATAACCTGGGAGAAGTTAAAAGATGATGAGATCATAGACACAGTGAATTTTCATGTTACTGGGTATATGCCATATTTACTTTACTGGTCCCTTTTCTTTTCTTGATAGGTGTGTGCAAAGGCAGAAGATCTTTAATAACAAGTTATACTGTGAGGCATGAGGGAAGGATATTAGGAGAAATACTCTACATGAAACTGAGGGAAACAGAGGACAGATGTAGGGAATCCTGGGAAGAAACTGAAATGCCCAAGATGAGAAATTTTCTTGGATTTATGTATATGGATTAAATTAAGAATTAAAATGCACTTTAGTGATCATGAGCACTAATAATTTCCTATTTCTTATCATATTTAATGTTTCTGAGTCAAACTTAAGCCAGTACAGAAGAACATTAAACATGTATTTAGAAATGTTAACATTAGGTGAAGGGGAAAGTGTTGAAAAGTTTAATCTGAAAAGTTACAGAGTTGTCTGCAGGATGATGGACAGCATAGCTCCTGATTCTAAAGACTGAGAAAGAAGGCTTGATGCTTCAAAAAACAATGTGAAATTGCTTTTGAAGGTCCTGTGATTTTGTTCAGTCTTGATTTGGGTCCTGTTGAATGCATGCCAGATGGGACAAACTGATAAAAACTAAACAGCAGATGTTGGTAGATATCCTGGCAGCTGTTTGATATCCAGCCACATGAATTATCAAATTAAAGCCTATCTTCAGGGATTCTGATGAGAATGAAAATATTTTGGAATAGTGCTATAAGAGTGGATTCTGCTGTGAAGAAGGGTGGAAGTTAAAGTTTCCTGGGGCAGAACATGGATTTATTTGGAGGAAAATGAAAAAAATAAAATATTCCAGACTCCAGTGTGATACTAAATATAACTATGTAAGAATTTAATCTTATTTGGCTGAAGAGATATTTAAGCTTTCTTTTCTTATAATAATTTTGTATTTCTGGGATTTCCAGTTATTTGGAAAGATTTCTAAGAATATTCTTGGTAATTCCAACCTCCAAAAGACTCTTAATAACACTGTAATGATCATCAAATTGATTTATGAAAAAAAAAAGAATTTGGTATTTGTTATTTTTTTCATTTTTCTTTGTAAATACAGATATTATTCACATATTTGAAAAGGCAAACTTACAAGATATAATCTAAGCCATTTGTTAGCTTTTTCTCACTTCCTTCCTCACTTTCTAAGATCCTTCTAAATAAATATTCTATGCCAGCTAGATGTATTTTTGTTCCCCAAGTCTATCTTGGTCACTGGGACCTTGGACTGTTGGTTATATCTTCTCTTATTTCACATCAATTATATCCCACTCATATATTACTATTCTTCAGAGATATGAAAGATATTTCTCCACAGAATAAATATACTTGACCACTTTGGCTCAGGAGATCTTTGCTTCATCTAAACTCCTACATGACAGCTGGTGTGCTGGAGTCAATTCAACTTGCTTCTGGCCAGAACATATTCTGCGCATCTCTCTCCAGCCCAGTGTTCAATGACCTCATGTTGGTAGCTTGAAATTGGTCAGTGTGGGAATATTTACACCATGGAAATTGGCAAATGTTACAAACCTGGTTATTTTCCCCTGGAGAGTCAGTTGTTAAACATATGCCAGCACACCTTAAGACTGTAAATATACCAAGTATTTGGTGTTTATTATGCACTACCTTGAGTTGTTCATCTCTACATGTTTCACTCCCCAGCAAGATTGTTAGGCATTTACAGGTAGGATCCTTTCCTTACACTTTTTATATTTCTCAGCACACTTTATATAATGTTCTAGAGCACTAAATATGTGCTTAATAAATATCAACTGATTGAAACACTCAAACTTTAAAGAGGAATGAAGATTTTTTTTTTCTCAGTAGAACTAGATTAAACTTGCAACATGTCTCCAGGAAACATATTTAGATTTCTTAACAAATGATATTATCACCAGTTAGCTCTTTTAAATATGTATAAATAGATGAGGCAAACAAACTACAAACCAGATTAACTATAACCAGAACTGATCATAAATACTGTCTCAATTCAAATATCTACCCAAACAATAGCATTATGCCAAGGCTCAAATAATAAGGTACATACAGATAATAGAGCTGAACAATAAAGAAATTACTCCTAATTATCATTGCTAGAGAGGGGTCAATCATAAGTATTAGGCTGGAAGGGGTATTCTAAAAATCAACTGTTTCATTTTCATGAGCAAAGATATGCAAAACTGAGACTAATTATCTTACTACCAATTACTGAGTTTTTTCTTTTTTTCAGTAATCTACTTTAACCCTTGTGTAATACATTATTTAGTTACTTTATGAATGTGAGGGGAGTAATTTCTTCATTCTACCAAACTCAGTGGAACCTCTTCTTCTCCATTGTATTTCAATAAAACTATCTTAATGATGTCATTAGCTGGCAGAACCTAATGAACAGCAAAATATGTCAGTGTGATTTAGAGTTGAGCATATCAGCTAGGAATTATGAGTCTTGAGTTCTAGACTCTGCCACTCACATGTATGAACACAGGCTCACTTATACCCATATACAAGTTCTGTTTATCTATGAGGGTGATTCTGAGGATCATAATCAGATCTCAGATATAAAATTGCTTTGAAACGTAAAAAAGTAAAAAAAGTAAAGAAAAAAGTAAACAATATTAGAGGGAAATTTCTCTGACTTCTTGAGAGAAAGCAGGGACCTAATAATATTTATATTTTATTTTTATCTGTCTGCTTTTAAAACTTACCTGTAGTGAAGTAATAGACCCAATGAAATTGTTTTATTAAGAATATGCCATGTGCCATGCCATGTTTTTTTTTTTTTTTTTTTTTGGCGATACGTGGGCCTCTCACTGCTGTGGCCTCTCCTGTTGCGGAGCACAGGCTCCAGACGTGCAGGCTCAGCAGCCGTAGCTCACGGACCCAGCTGCTCCACTGCACGCGGGATCCTCCCGGACTGGGGCATGATCCCGTGTCCCCCGCATCGGCAGGTGGACCCTCAACCACTGTGCCACCAGGGAAGCCCATGCCATGTTTTATGAAGGAGGAGATATGGTTATCATCTTAATCTGCTTGACCTCTAGCTCAGGAGACAAACCACTGAGGCAAAATCAAGAAAAATTCAATTAAATAATGAATTGTACAATGCAGATTAAAATAACTTTAGGAGTTTGAAGAATGAGGAGGTGAATGAGTAAATCAATGGGGGGGTCATGCCTCTGGATTAGGAGGAATGTGACTCAAACCTTAGAGATGGTACACATTTTTGACACGTGGGTGGAGACCCATTGCAAAAGGAAGAAAGAAGAATTTTGACCTTCTCTGATGAATCCTTTCTCAAAAGACTAAAGGGAACCCTCTGCACTTTTGTGCAGAGGGAATGCAAATTGATACAGCCACTATGGAGAACAGTATGGAGGTTCCTTAAAAAACTAAAAATAGAACTACCATATGACCCAGCAATCCCACTACTGGGCATATACCCTGAGAAAACCATGGTTCAAAAAGAGTCATGTACCACAATATTCATTGCAGCTCTATTTACAATAGCCAGGACACAGAAGCAACCTAAGTGTCCATTGACAGAGGAATGGATAAAGAAGATGCGGTACATATATAAAATGGAATATTACTCAGCTATAAAAAGGAATGAAATTGGGTCATTTGTAGAGATGTGGATGGACCTAGAGACTGTCATACAGAATGAAGTAGGTCAGAAAGAGAAAAAAAATTATATATTAACACATATATGTGGAATCTAGAAAAATGGTACAGATCAACCTATTTGCAGGGCAAGAATAAAGATGCAGAAGTAGAGAACAGACAGGTGGACACAGAGGGGGAAGGAGAGGGTGGGATGAATTTGGAGATTAGGATTGACATATATACACGACCATGTGTAAAATAGATAGCGAGTGGGAACTTGCTGTACAGCACAGGGAGCTCAGCTCAGTGCTCTGTGATGACCTAGATAGGTGGGATGGGGGGATGGGAGGGAGGTCCAAGAGGGAGGGGATATATATATATATATATATATATATATATATATATATATATATACACATATAGCTGATTCACTTTGTTGTACAGCATAAAGTAATACAGCATTGTAATGCAATTATACTCCAATAAAAAAAAGTTTTTTTTTTTTTTTTAAGTTTCCACATTTGTGGTTTATACCTCATGCCTTGTCTTCCAGCTGTGTCAGAGTGAAATATAAATAGTGGAGGAAGTAGTCTTCACCTTTAGTTAGTTCCTTGGCTAAAATGATGCCATTGGAAACTTGGTAAAACAACCTCGCTCATTCTGAAATTGCAGAGGCCGCCAAAGCAAACCAAGATAGACAAAACAAAGGGCACATCAACATAATGTACATATTGTGGGGATTCTTGAAGGTCAGAGAATGATCTTTTACTTCTTAGTGACATAGAATGCCAATATTTGTCAGATCTTGCTGAAGACTAAAGCTCAGGCAAAGAAAAAAGAAAACACATTGCATGACATTTGTTTTCTGTCCTATAACATTAGATATCTTATTGCTATAAACAACCAGCTGTGCCTATTAAATGGTTGGGGTTATTGTTTGTTTGTTTGTTTTTTTTTCATGAAGCACTGTCCAGACTCATTTGTAATGAATTACAAGGAGACAGACCAACATTCTAAAGTACAGTGAATCTCTTCTCAAATTTTATCATTAAAAAATTAAACATCCATGTTATAATTGTTTTCTTTTTAAAAAAATATCATATGGCACATGATCTGAAAAGAGGCTGTCTTCCCTCTGTTTAGGAAGATGTGTTCTGTAGATCTCACAAATATCAAAGTTGTGGAATTTCTGGTTGTATTGGACACTTGTTCCCAAGTAAGATCGGAGTATGTCATGATTATTTGTGAGGATATGGTGCTAGAACTGGGGACAATCTATTAGTCAAACATCCATATTCTAGAACCAAATGAAGACTTGGGTTTATTTCTAGCTGGTGTCTACATTCAAAAAAGATTCAAACTTGAGGTTCAAATTGGATCAGTAATCTATAGGCAGTGTACCTGTTCAGTCAGGAAGTTTTGTGGTTTGGGGTGTTCATTCATTTGTTAACAAAACCTTGACCAGAAATTAGGAGTGCTAAGGATAAGTACACACTTGTTGGGAGCAGCTGACAAAATCTGACCATAGACAGTGAACGGTATGGTCTACAGCTATTGGAGCATCCAGACTCATGCCACTCAATGAATATAGGATTCCTAATACTCTCTCTTCTGTGCAGCTTCTAGACCTTGGTGACAACAGGTGAACACCAAGGACTAAATATCTCTTGCAGACTACCACCAGGAGCAGGGTTAGTGTTGTTAGTATAATCTACTCTGTCAGCAGAGGAAACTGTACTCACATAGCACCAATTGTACTGATATTCTGGTGAAGGGGAGGCACTGAAGGACATAAAACACAAAAGTAAAATATTTTAAATCACTTCCTGAACATAAAAACATGTTCTCTGAACTTGAATAAAAATAAGAGATTGGGGCTTCCCTGGTGGTGCAGTGGTTGAGAGTCCACCTGCCGATGCAGGGGACAGGGGTTCGTGCCCTGGTCCGGGAAGATCCCACATGCTGCAGAGCAGCTGGGCCCGTGAGCCATGGCCACTGAGCCTGTGCGTCCGGAGCCTGTGCTCCGCAACGGGAGAGGCCACAGCAGTGAGAGGCCGGCGTGCCGCAAAAAATAAATAAATAAATAAATAAGAGATTGGCCTAAATATTTTAAGACTGCAAGGATACCAAATCTTAGTGTAAAATGGCCAATCTAAGAAGGTATTTTCTGTTTGTCCTTTGATTTCTCACTTCCCTCTACATCACTGCATATCCCTGAGACTCTCTGTATACCCCAGTTTGGAAAAATCAGAGCTAGACTTCATTTAGGTGTAAAGTGTGAAATGCCAACCTAACTTCTTTGTACTTCTTCTATATGGTCAACCTCTTTTCCCAGAGTCTGAATTTCAATTGGCTGCCATCAGTCGCCAATGATAAAACTGTCTATATGTGGGTAAATGCACACTCTTTATCACTATATTCCTGTTGAGTTCATTAGACAGTGTGCGAATGTTAAACTCTTTCAATTTTTTTTTTTTCTTAAGATCTGTCTCATGACCCCCATCCTGGCCCATATGGTCTCCCAAGGGCAGAAGAGACTCTTAAATGAGAGTAAGTTTCCAATTTGTCTTAAGACATCTATGACATAGAGCAAGTAGAGTCAAGACAAATCAAAGTGGGTCTTCTAGGAGAAAATGAATCACAAAGAAAACAATGTTCTATCTCTTAACTTGTCCCAGCAAGAATTCCATCAACTATATTGGCCTAATTTTGTAACCTTGACCAGTATCAGAGTTCTTTCTAACAGGAAGTATAGTTGATGTCAGTGACCATGGCGCTTCCTAGAGGGAAGACTTTGTGATGTAAAAGTTTTCAACCTGAAAAATGGCTGAAAATTATTCAAGTACACATCACACACAATCTACCATGATTGAATAGCTGGCTTAAAACAATTTATATAAGGAACTTCGAGTCTACATCCTCAGCACAATTCTCCTTCCCTCCTGAGGGCGGGTTGCTGGGGTGTCACTTCCAAATTCTTATTCATGAGTAATCTTAGCATGTTCAGTAATATATTCCTCTTATGAGAAAGTAATCAAGTACAATATAACTGATGACTTTCCTGATTCAGTAATCAGTAATTTGTGGTCAATTTTACCTGATGGTGACAGCCTGGTGTATTAGTTAGTGCTAATGTATATTGCTGCATTTTATTTATGTGGAGGCTGTCAGCTGAGTAAAGGAGGGAGACTGGGATGGAGAGCTCCTCCCCCTCCATTCATAAGTGGCATACCACTGGCCTCCTGGTGTTATTAAAGGAAAATCGGAAAAGTTTCCAGAAGATTAAGAAAAAAGCTTACAACTTGCACAAGACTCTCAATTTTCCAGTGGTTCTGACAGAAGGATAAATCTTTGGCTGTTTTCACTAAGATGTAAGCAAACCCAATATCTAACTACAGTAAACAAAATTTATTATGATTCGGACATGGCAGTGGTGTGTACATCTAGGTTGACAAAATTGCCAATGTGTGAGACCCTTAGTTAAGAAAAAGGTAGCAGGCTGTTTCTATATCCATCAGGCAAAGGAAAGGGGAATTTTTCTGAGAGATATGGGCATACAAAGTGATTTTGAACTGTACACTTTGGTTATTTGCACATTTGAAACCTGGTCCAGCTTTAAACACAAATGAAGTAAATATCTCATTATGTGGTATGAGTTTCATCCACCTCTGCTCTAAAATAAATTCTCATATTATATACAACTAATGTATTATTTATCTTATTGGTCCTGAAATTATTTTCAAGGTGGGGTTTGTTAATCCATTATTACCCATAACACCTGGCCTGAAAATAGTTATTCATACATCCTTCTGTCACCAGAAGAAAAGCCTTGAGATGGGTCAAAGGATACGTTAAGGAGAGAGGTTAAAAAAATAAAAGCACCCAGAATACCAGATGGTCTGGATCATGCTGCTGTGCAGTGTGAAGCCTCTAAAAACTCAGGGAGATCAGCCTGGAGAAGGATTGAGGTTAATAGAAAGGTTTTTGGTTTACTTCACATTTTGACTGATCCTAGCGGTACTATTTTATTAAATTAAAAAGCATGCTGGGGGCTTCCCTGGTGGCGCAGTGGTAGAGAGTTCGCCTGCCGATGCAGGGGACACGGGCTCGTGTCCCGGTCCGGGAGGATCCCACGTGCAGCGGAGCGGCTGGGCCCGTGAGCCATGGCCGCTGGGCCTGCGCGTCCGGAGCCTGTGCTCCGCAACGGGAGAGGCCACAGCAGTGAGAGGTCCGCGTATAGCAAAAAAAAAAAAAAAAAAAAAAAAAGCATGCTGGGCACAACAAACTAAACAAACTAGCTGCATTCCAGCCTGGGGCTCGATAATGTTCATTGTACATTGCTCTTGCACCAGGGCTGCCTAGACCTTCCAGCCATGGAGTCATTTCCATTGTAGTGTTGTGTGTAGTGAGCAGGGGGATGACTGGAGGTTCTGATAGGTCTTTAATGGAACTCAAATATGAATATTTCATGAACAATGTAAAGCCTACATTCTCTCTTGTAAAACCTCAGCTTTCTGCTGAAGATACATGAAATCTTTTCAACAGGAAAGTTTAATTTTATAATTAGAAGAAAAAAAAAACTAAATTCAACTTGAGAACTTACCATGATAATTTTATATAATATTAAAGTATATTTTTCTAATATAAGAAACTTTGATAAGAACCACTCTGGAGCAGACCTTTAAGAATTTGGAAGGAGAAAGAAAATAATGCAAAGTGGGTAGAAGAGAGAAAATGGGGAAAAGCTGTTTCATTTTTCTCACAAGACTGGCACTATTGGCAAGGGGTGTATAACTTTTTCAGATTTATCTTTCTTTGGATCGGAACTCAGATTCCCATGAGCAAAAAATTTGGTTCCAGATAGAACTCTACCCAGGCCTTCAAGCTCTCAGTCCCCAAAATGTTTCCTATCTTGTGATGGAAAGAGATAATATATATAGACAATCAAAAGAAGTCCTAGGAAGGACAACGCAGGGTATGTTGCTATACCAAAGTGATTACAAGAAAGTGTTTAATTTGTTGCGATGCAAGCAGCAAACTCCCAAACATGTCTCATGGTTCCAAGAATTCAGTCACAGATTAGGTCTGGGGCTTGCCATTCACCTGATTGCTTCCTGTTAGTTACCTCAATGTCTACATTACCGTAATTTAACTTGTGTATGTCTGGTATTACCATAACCATATAAATCAGTGTTGGGTAATTTAGGACGTACATATACTTGCCCTAAAGTCTAATAAGTGCTGAGTTAGGAGAATAATTTCACTAGAATTTATTTATTTATTACAAATCTCCATGAAGTATACTGTTTTTAATTTAGAATAAATTTCTCTCATTCTGTTCTAGATTTGTTTTCCTGAAATGTATCTTATTCCATTTTCATATACATTATTTCTTCCATTTTCCCCATCAAATTATGAACTCTAACAAATGACTTGTCTAAACAATCATTGTGCACTGTGTAAGATTTGTTGTATCTTTTTTCATTAACATATATTCAATGTTTTTCTCTTTCTTTTCTTTCCTTCCCTTTATGTCTTCCTTCCTCCTTTCCTCCCTTCCTCTCAACCTTCTTTTCTTCCTGCCTCACTCTCTTTCCCTCTCTCTCTCTTTCTTTTAGGATAATGATGTTCTATTTTGGTTGCTTTTTCTCTCTAGGCTTGCAGTTCACATTTACTTATTTTCAGAGGCTATAGACTCATTGTTCTGATTGCTGCAATTACTTCTCAATATCTTATGTACTAGTTATTCCAGAGTTGCAATTTCCTTTTGTTAGGGAAATGAAATTTGCTGATTCAAATACTTTAAAAAAATTAAAGATATTAGTTTACTCCCTTTGACTCATGTATTTTCTTCCTCTCAATATCAAGGATTATTGTTCTAACTTTCTCTTTTTTTTAATTTTTGAATTTTATTTATTTTTTTAGACAGCTGGTCCTTATTAGTCATTGATTTTATAAACATCAGTGTGTACATGTCAAACCCAATTGCCCAATTCATTACACCACCATCCCCACCCTCCTCCTGCTTTCCCCCCTTGGTGTCCATATGTTTGTTCTCTACATCTGTGTCTCAATTTCTGCCCTGCAAACCAGTTCATCTGTATGATTTTTCTAAGTTCCACATATATGCGTTAATATATGATATTTGTTTTTCTCTTTCTGACTTACTTCACTCTGTATGACAGTCTCTAGATCCATCCACGTCTCAACAAATGACCCAATTTTGTTTCTCTTTATGGCTGAGTAATATTCCATTGTATATATGTACCACATCGTCTTTTCCATTTGTCTGTCAATGGGCACTTAGGTTGCTTCCATGACCTGGCTATTGTAAATAGTACTGCAATGAACATTGGGGTGCATGTGTCTTTCTGAATTATGGTTTTCTCTGGGTATATGCCCAGTAGTGGGATTTCTGGATCATATGGTAATTCTATTTTTAGATTTTTAAGGAATGTCCATACTGTTCTCCACAGTGGCTGTACCAATTTACATTCCCACCAATGGTGCAAGAGGGTTCCCTTTTCTCCACACACTCTCCAGCATTTGTTACTTGTAGATTTTCTGATGATGCCCAATCTAACTGGAGGGAGGTGATACCTTATTGTAGTTTTGATTTGCATTTCTCTAATAATTAGTGATGTTGAGCAGCTTTTCATGGGCTTCTTGGCCATCTGTCTGTCTTCTTTGGAGAAATGTCTATTTAGGTCTTCTGCCCATTTTGGGATTGGGTTGTCTGTTTTTTTTAATATTGAGCTGCATGAGCTGTTTATATATATTAGAGATTAATCCTTTGTCCATTGATTCATTTGCAAATAGTTTCTCCCATTCTGAGGGCTGTCTTTTCATCTTGTTTATGGTTTCCTTTGCTGTGCAAAAGATTTTAAGTTTCATTAGGTCCCATTTGTTTATTTTTGTTTTATTTCCATTACTCTAGGAGGTGGATCAAAAGAGATCTTGTTGTGATTAATGTCAAAGAGTGTTCTTCCTATGTTTTCCTCTAAGAGTTTTATAGTGTCCAGTCTTACATTTAGGTCTCTAATCCATTTTGAGTTTATTTTTGTGTATGGAGTTAGGGAGTGTTCTAATTTCATTATTTTACATGTAGCTGTGCAGTTTTCCCAGCACCACTTATTGAAGAGATTCTCTTTTCTCCATTGTATATCCTTGCCTCTTTGTCATAGATTAGTTGACCATAGCTGCATGGGTTTATCTCTGGGCTTCCTATGATGTTCCATTGATCTATATTTCTGTTTTTGTGCCAGTGCCATATTGTCTTTATTACTGTAGCTTTGTAGTATAGTCTGAAGTCCGGGAGTCTGATGCCTCCAGCTCTGTTTTTTTCCCTGAAGACTGCTTTGGCTATTCAGGGTCTTTTGTGTCTCCATACGAATTTTAAGATTTTTTGTTCTAGTTCTGTAAAAACTACCATTGGTAATTTGATAGAGATTACATTGAATCTGTAGATTGCTTTGGGTAGTATAGTCATTTTCACAATATTGATTCTTCCAATCCAAGAACATGGTATATCTCTCCATCTCTTGGTGTCACCTTTAATTTTTTTTCATCAGTGTCTTATAGTTTTGTGCATATAGGTCTTTTGTCACCCTTGGTAGGATTATACCTAGGTATTTTATTCTTTTTGTTGCAATGGTAAATGGGAGTGTTTCTGTAATTTCCCTTTCAGACTTTTCATCATTAGTGTATAGGAATGCAAGAGATTTTTGTGCATTAATTTTGTATCCCGCAACTTTACCAAATTCATTGATTAGCTCTATTAGTTTTATCATGGCATCTTTAGGATTCTCTATGTACAGTGGCATGTCATCTGCAAACAGTGGCAGTTTTATTTCTTCTTTTCCAATTTGTATTCCTTTTATTTCTTTTTCTTCTCTGATTGCCATGGCTAGGACTTCCAAATCTTTGTTGAATAGTAGTGGTGAGAGTGAAAACCATTGTCTTGTTCCTGATCTGAGAGGAAATGTTTCCAGTTTTTCACCTTTGAGAATGATGTTTAGCGTGGGTTTGTTGTATATGTCCTTTATTATGTTGAGGTAGGTTCCCTCTATGACCATTTTCTGGACAGTTTTTATCATAAATCGGTGTTGAACTTTGTCAAAAGCTTATTCTGCATCTATTGAGATGATCATATGGTTTTTATCCTTCAATTTGTTAATATGGTTTATCACATTGATTGATTTGTGTATATTGAAGAATCCTTGCATCCCTGGGATAAATCCCACTTGATTATGGTGTATGATCCTTTTAATGTGTTGTTGGATTCTGTTTGCTAGTATTTTGTTGAGTATTTTTGCATCTGTATTCATCAGTGATATTGGTCTTTAATTTTCTTTTTTTGTAGTATCTTTGTCTGGTTTTGGTATCAGGGTAATGGTGACCTCATAGAATGAGTTTGGGAGTTTTCCTTCCTCCACAAGTTTTTGGAAGTGTTTGAGAAGGTTGGGTGTTAGCTCTTCTCTAAATGTTTGATAGAATTCACCTGTAAAGCTATCTGGTCTTGGACTTTTCTTTGTTGGAAGATTTTTAATCACAGTTTCAATTTCATTACTTGTGATTGGTCTGTTCATGTTTTCTATTTCTTCCTGGTTCAGTCTTTGAAGGTTATACCTCTCTAAGAATTTGTCCATTTCTTCCAGGTTGTCCATTTTATTGGCATAGAGTTTCTTGTAGTAGTCTCTTAGGGTGCTTGGTATTTATGCAATGTCTGTTGTAACTTCTTTTTCATTTCTAAAATTATTGGTTTGAGTCCTCTTCCCCTTTTTCTTGATGAGTCTGGCTAATGGTTTATCAATTTTATCTTCGCAAAGAACCAGCTTTTAGCTTTATTGATCTTTGCTATTGTTTTATTTATTTTTATTTCATTTATTTCTGCTGTGATCTTTATGATTTCTTTCCTTCTGCTAACTTTGTGTTTTGTTTTTTCTTCTTTCTCTAGTTCCTTTAGGTGTAAGTTTAGGTTGTTTATTTGAGATTGTTCTTGTTTCTTGACGTAGTCTTGTATAGCTATAAACTTTCCTCTTAGAACTGCTTCTGCTGCATCCCATAGGTTTTTGATTGTTATGTTTTCATTGTCATTTGTCTCTAGGTATTTTTTGATTTCCTCTTTGATTTCTTCAGTGATCTCTTGGTTATTTAGTAACATATTGTTTAGCCTCCATGCGTTTGTGTTTTTTTTTTTTATGTTTTCTTCCCTGTAATTCATTTCAAATCTCATAGTGTTGTGGCCAAAAAAGGTGTTTGATATGATTTCAATTTTCTTAAATTTACTGTGGCTTGATTTGTGACCCAAGATATGATCTATCCTGGAGAATGTTCCATGCACACTTGAGAAGAAAGTGTAATCTTCTCTTTTTGGATGGAATGTCCTATAATCATCAATTAAATCTATCTGGTCTATTGTGTCATTTAAAGCTGCTGTTTCCTTATTTATATTCATATTGGATGATCTGTGCATTGGTGTAAGTGAGGTGTTAAAGTCCTCCACTATTATTGTGTTACTGTCAATTTCCTCTTTTATAGCTGTTAGCAGTTACCTTATGTATTGGGGTGTTCCTATGTAGGGTGCACATATATTTATAATTGTTATATCTTCTTCTTGCTTTGATCCATTGATCGTTATGTAGTTTCCTTCCTTGTCTCTTGTAATTTCCTGTATTTTAAAGTGTATTTTATCTGATGTGAGTATGGCTAATACAGCTTTCTTTTGACTTCCATTTGCATGTAATATCTTTTTCCATCCCCTCACTTTCAGTCTGTATGTGGCCCTAGATCTGGAGTGGGTCTCTTGTAAACAGCATATAGATGGGTCTTGTTCTTGTATCCATTCAGCAAGCCTGAGTCTTGGTTGGAGCATTTAATCCATTCATGTTTAACGTAATTATCAATATGTATGTTTATATGACCCTTTTCTTAATTGTTTTGGATTTGTTTTTGTAAGTCCTTTTCTTCTCTTGTGTTTCCCACTTAGAGAAGTTCCTTTAGCATTTGTTGTAGAGCAGGTTTGGTGGTGCTGAATTCTCTTAGCTTTTGCTTGTCTGTAAAGTTTTGATGTCTCTATTGAATCTGAATGAGATCCTTGCAGGGTAGAGTAATCTTGGTTGTAGTTTCTTCCCTTTCATCAATTTAAGTATATCGTGCCACTCCCTTCTGGCTTGCAGAGTTTCTGCTGAAAGATCAGCTGTTAACCTTATAGGAGTTCCCTTGTATGTTATTTGTCATTTTTCCCTTGCTGCTTTCAATAATTTTTCTTTGTCTTTAATTTTTGCCAGTTTGTTTACTATTTGTCTCGATGTTTTTCTCCTTGGGTTTATCCTGTATGGGACTCTCTGCACTTCCTGGACTTGGATGGCTATTTCCTTTCTCATGTTAGGGAAGTTTCCAACTATAATCTCTTCAACTATTTTCTCGGGTTCTTCCTTTCTCTCTTCTCCTTCTGGGACTACTATAATGAAAATATTGTTACATTTAATGTTGTCGCACAGGTCTCTTAGGCTGTCTTCATTTCTTTTCATTCTTTTTTCTTTATTCTGTTCCGCAGAAGTGAATACCACCATTCTGTCTTCCAGGTCACTTATCCGTTCTTCTGCCTCAGTTATTCTGCTATTGATACCTTCTAGTGTAGTTTTCATTTCAGTTATTGTATTGTTCATCTCTGTTTGTTTGTTCTTTAACTCTTCTATGTTTTTGTTAAACATTTCTTGCATCTTCTTGATCTTTGTCTCCATTCTTTTTGCAAGGTCCTGGATCATCTTCACTATCATTATTCTAAATTCTTTTTCTGGAAGGTTGCCTATCTCCACTTCATTTAGTTGTTTTTCTGGGGTTTTATCTTGTTCCTTCATCTGGTACATAGCCCTGTGCCTTTTCATCTTGTCCACCTGTCTGTGAATGTTGTTTCTGCTCCACAGGCTGCAGGATTGTAGGGTTCTTCTTGCTTCTGCTGTCTGCCCTCTGGTGGATGAGGCTATCTAAGATGCTTGTGCAAGTTTCCTGATTGGAGGGAGTGGTGGTGGATAGAGCTGACTGTTGCTCTGTTGGGCAGAGCTCAGGAAAACTTTAATCTGCTTGACTGCTGATTGGTGGAGCTGGGTTTCCTCTCTGTTGGTTGTTTGGCCTGAGGCAACCCAACACTGGAGCCTACCTGGGCCCTTTGGTGGGACTAATGGCAGACTCTGGGAGGGCTCATGCCAAAGAGTACTTCCTAGAACTTCTGCTGCCAGTGTCCTTGTCTCCACAGTGAGCCACAGCCAACCCCCACCTCTGCAGGAGACCCTCCAACACTAGCAGGTAGGTCTGGTTCTGTCTCCCCTGGGGTCACTGCTCCTTCCCCTGGGTCCTCATGTACACAGTACTTTGTGTGTGCCCTCCAAGAGTGGAGTCTCTGTTTCCCCCAGTCCTGTTGAAGTCCTGCAATCAAATCTCACTAGCCTTCAAAGTCTGATTCTCTAGGATTTCCTCCTCCCATTGCCAGACCCCCAGGTTGGTTATCCTGACATGGGCTCAGAACCTTCACTCCAATGGGTGGACTTCTGTGGTATAAGTGTTCTCCAGTCTGTGAGTCACCCATCCAGCAATTATGGGATTTTATTTTACTGTGATTGTGCTGCTCCTACCATCTCACTGTGGCTTCTCCTTTATCTTTGGATGTGGGGTATGTTTTTTGGTGAGTTCCAGTGTCTTCCTGTCAAAGACTGTCCAACAGCTAGTTATGATTCTGGTGTTCTCACAAAAAAACTGTTCTACTTTCATATTCACTATTTATGTAGTTTACTTACTGACATTTTAGTTAAATTTTCTGAAATCTTAGACTTCATGTTCTAAAATGAAGCAGATTTTTAATCATGTTAACCTGCTCATAATTATCCACACTGTTTATTTTCTTTAACTGTTTACCTAGAATATTTTACCTATCTGGAGTCTTGACTTAAATTTGCAAGATGTAAAATTAACAGCATCTTAAATGTACCATATCCCCTTATATACCATATTCCCTCAAATCTAAGTTACACTTAATCATAAAACATACATAGATTATTGGGTAAACATATAAACAAACACACACACACATCACATACATTCATATTCACATAGAAAATAGTATATATTTATCTATATAAATAATTTCTTCTTTGTTATTTCCATCAAACTCTAAGCCTTCTTCCCATTCCTAATTCTAAATATTTTTCTGAAATATTTTTGGTCAACAACAATTACATATCAACATGATATGCTGATTTTCAAAACCCAAACTTAAAATCTTAAGCTATTATCACCTTTTAAGGCATCACATGATTTAATCCACATTTACTATTTACCATATTAAAATTCTTACTTTCGATTTTTTCTAATTATAATAATATTGCTTGAAGTTAAATAGCTGTTCTTAAATAGCAGCTAAGGTTTTTGATTCATAGACAGCTGGTTTCTCAGGGATATTTCTTTATTTTTTCAGTTACACTAACTTTTCTGAAGTCAGAAAGAATCTCTGATGTGAGCCACATGATTTGGCAATTTCAATTGTCTAGAGTTACTTTGACTGTATCTGTAGTATTTTTTTTTTTTTTTTTTTTTTTTGGTATTCAGGGCCCCCACCGCTGCCGGCTCTCCCATTGTGGAGCACAGGCTTTGGACGTGCAGGCTCAGTGGCCATGGCTCACGGGCCCAGCCACTCCGCGACACGTGGGATCTTCCCGGAATGGGGCACAAACCCGTGTCTCCTGCATCGGCAGGCAGAACCACAACCACTACGCCACCAGGGAAGCCCTGTAGTACTTTTTCATTTTAGTATCACATCATTACACAATTTCATAAAATTTATTATAAACAACTTTATGTAGCACAACTGTTATACAACTAATGCAAATATTTCACCACATTTTCAACATTCAAACCAAGTTTGAACAATTTTTCTGTGTATTCCATATGTTATAAAGAAATGTTTAGCCATTCTGGCTAAAACTCTGGGGTAGTTAACTAACTAACCTGAGTTCTAACTATTTTCTCATAAGTACAGTAGGGGAAATAAAGCCTATTCTACAGGGAATAAATGAGAAAATGAAACGTGTTCTCAGCACGGTGCATGGCATAAAATAAGTGCTCACTAAATGGTAGATTTGAAAGAATAATAATAATAATGCCAAAATAATACTTCAATAATTTTTGTAAATACTAAGATTTACTTATTTTGTGTTAGTTTTCAGTGTAATAGTTTATCTCTACAATAGCTATATGAGTTATGCAGGGAAAAAACTGACTATCCAGAATTAATTGTCAGAATTAAGCAGAAGCTGACGCTCACAGAATTACTGATTTACTCTGGGGGCCCAGGGCTGTTTTGCTGAGAACTGGGACTAGATCCCAGGTCTCTGGCTAAGTTTTACACTGCCCCACAGTCTCTCTGGTTAGGAAGTGTTACCTGAAAGGAGAACACTCAGGACCCTAATTACTTCCATAAGAATCAAAGAAATGTCCTAATTTCTCCTCAAAGGGAAAACATGGGCTAATTAGAAAGATTTTACATACTTTGAGCTGGAGCCCTCAAGGATGGACTGAAACTCATAGCAGTTTGTGCTGCTTTTAACCTTGATGGGGCAGGTAAGGCTGGTGTCCTTCATTATGGAGCTAAACACAGCTGGTCAGGAGTCAGAGACACTGAAGGAGGATCCAGGGGAAGATGGAACAGTTACAGGCCTATCTGATACCCACATGAAGATGGGAGCCAGCAGGTAAGTGATAACATGTATGAGCTACAAAGTGACTGGTACTTTACTTTTATCTGGCAAATATCATCAAAAGAAAGAGACAGAGAGAAAGAGAAGAAGGAAAGAAAGAAAGAAAGAAAGAAAGAAAGGAAGGAAGGAAGGAAGGAAGGAAAGAAGGAAGGAAGGAAGAAAGAAAGAAAGAAAGAAAGAAAGAAAGAAAGAAAGAAAGAAAGAAAGAAAGAAAGAAAGAAAGAAAGAAAGAAAGAAAGAAAAAGAAAGAAAGAAAAGGAAAGGAAAGGAAAGGAGAGAAAAGAAAAGAAAAAAGGTCTCTTTTGGCCTACCCTACACTGGAACATACAGGGAAAAGTTATGATAAGTGTAGTTCAGCCTAGCCAAGTTGACACCTTACAAAGCGACCACAGGATATTGTAGAAAAAGGTGGATCTTCATAAATGCTCATTCACATGGCTACTAATGCAATGGCAAGAGGAAAATCGTGTACCCAGAGATGAGGCTGTTGTGTGTGCTGTGCTTAGAAAATGCTTCCCTGATTCAGTTTTTTATTCATTCAACAATATTTTCTTAGATATCCACTCCATTTAAGGTACTTCACTAGGTAGAAATTAAAAATATATAATTAATTATCATTAAACCATTCAGGAAATATTTGAGTGATGCATGACATTGCTTGGTGCAGAGAGAAGATGCAGTTATTTCTTTTTGCTTACATCACACTAAATAACATCCAAGTGAGCTGTATGACTCTGTTATCTCCATTTTCCATGTTAGGAGACTGAAGCTTTGGAATTATTAAATAACTTGCCTTAGACCATCCCCTGGTAAGTGGTAATGTCAAAACTTGAACCCAGTTCTGTCTGAGACCAAAGCTAGCACTCTCAATATTTATGTTATACTGGCTCCCTTTTGTCATGTACAAACATTTCTGCCATTTCCAGTAAACTTTAAACTCCTTTGAGGCCAATGCATATGTCACATTTATTGTTTTATACTCTTTCTCCAGTGTCTGCCACAGTACAATACATATCCATCAAATCAGCTTCTTCTGTACTACAACCGTGAGACATAAAAAAACCATTGAGAATAATCCATGGTGAACTTGACTCCACAACATTCTTATAAATATTTCTTGAGCCCCTCCTATATCCCAGACCCTGTTCTAAGTGCTATGGTAGACATCATACAAGAAAGAACTTCACTTGTCAAAGAAGCTATAGAAATACTGCAGCGAGCAAAGTTAAATAGGTTTCTTTACCACAGGATTTCTTAGAAATTTTAACATGTTAGTATGCATTTGAGGTTCTTTAAAAGGGGCACAGTGTACAAGATTTTCTCAACTTGTCTGATCAAAGGTCTCTTTCCCTTCTTTGGATACTCTTTGAATTGTTAACACCACTCTAAAGATAAGATTTCCAGAACTTTGCACAATATCCATATCTAAATAATCTGGCAGATAATATGGTAGGACTTTTAACATTCAAATAGAAGTCTAAATATTTCACTCCAATTCACATTCCTAACACTGGTCCTCATGCCTGACTCTGGGGACAGTTTTGTTCATAAAATGATACCTCCCCTTTCAGGTTCCATCACCCCAGTAATACCTCAGTTGCTTAGGTTTTTAGTCAGTTGACAAATAATTCCTTTAGCTAATAAAGGTAGAAGTGTAACACTTTCCATGCCCCAAAACAAAATGTTTGCTAAAATCCAAAATAATGTACTTTTAATCAGCTTAAAATGGTGAGAAAATTGTGTTGGGACAATTTGTGAGCAAGTTCCACTTATCACATAGGTAGCTACTTACATGCAATTCAGGTCTCTTGGGGGCACAACCCACTGGATAATAGAAAATGAGACAGCAGGACCCTGGTACCACTGCTAAAAAAACAAAAAAACAAAACAAACAAACAAAAAAACCAACACCAGGAGAATGTTTTCTTCCACTAATGAACTAAGAACGTCATCACCATGAGAAGCATCAGAGCTCAGGATTAAGAGACTTTAGAGCCATATCAATAAATCCTTAACCTTTTATTAAGAATGTGACCTTGCCAAGATTTATGATTTCTCTAAACCATATTAAATAAGATAATATGTATGAGGTATTTTTGTGCAAGGATGGCCTTTTTCTAAGAAAAAATACTGGCGATCACCAAGGCAAAAGAAAAATAAGTGATTCAGTTTGAACCTCTACAACAGGCATCTGTTTATGTGTGTATTTCATGAAAATTGAACAATATAACAGTATATTTTTCCTGGCATACATTGATATGGGATCCTAATTGTCTTAGTGATTTACACCCTTAATCTATCTATTTATCTATCTATCTATCTATCTATCTATCTATATCTCACATATATGTACATAGATATAAATATAGACATATATGATGTATGTAACCCATTTGATAGGTGAAGAGACAGAGGCTTAGGGGCTTGCATACTATAACACACATGCAAATAGAAGAACCAAGACTGAAAACTAAGTTTCTTTCCCTCTGAAGAACATGCCTTATATTATGCTCCCATTCTCTCCTCAGTAACCAAAATTCATGATTCATTTCCCTTCCTTTACCTCAGTTTCTTTTTTGTCAGAGAATAGCCATCAGCTAGATAATTTCTACAGTGTTCCTATCAGATCTAATTCACCTTGAAGAGAAATGTAATTCCCTTTAGCCATAACATCTCCTAAGAGACTGAAAAATATATTTACATCATCTATCAATTCACTCTTCCCAGTTTTGTTATTATTATTATTATTTCTATATGCCTAGGCCTCCTGGGCCCAGCACCCCTGTCTTCCTGTCAACTTCTTACATGAAGTAATGCCTTTCATTACATTTTGGATGCCACATCAGTTTAATCCCATTGATAGAGGGCTATGCAATCAAGCTGACAGTTGGATGATGATTTGAATCATCCCTGACTCATTACTTTGTGAAGGATTTGGCATGCCAATCAATGGGGAATGATGTGCTGTGCCTTGAAGAATGACAGTAATCCATTTTCCACCAATTGACGTGATGAGTCCTTGACAGAATCACAAGTTATAGGGCCAAAGACAAACATGATTTGGCACATGCCTCCCAGCACTGCCATTTTGCAAACCCTTAAGGTATTTATCAAAGCGGTGGCCTTCTTGCCTTCTTCTGTCATCAGCCACACATTCTCAGAAGACAGTCAACTTTAATAGGTTTTTGCAGGTAAGTAGTGGGGCGACTTCCTTGACCTCACCTGGAATACTTACCCAAAGTGTGTGTATAAAGTAATAAATTGGACCTCCTAATTACTCCCACTCCTGCTGACACACCTAAATTTATACATCCAAGTGACAGCTGTCTTTCAAAGTAGTCATTTTGGTAGTAGATTCATTTATTCTAACAAGGCTGTCAGCATTCAAAATGCATTTGGAATTTCTCTTCTGAAATTTTTTAGACCTAGTGACCAAGTCCCACTACTTTCAAAGACACCTTTTTGAGGTCACAATTTTATCCTCAGCTTGATCCTTTTTGAGGTCACAATTTTATCCTCAGCTTGATCATATTCCATATTACTCTAATTTTCATCTTGTATATTTCCTAAATCAATTCATTCTTAGGGTATTGAAAATATTCATAGAAAGTACTTAGAGGTCTAAATGAAAAACCAAAAGAAGTTTAAGAAATTGTTTTAGTAATATCTGACAATTGGATTAAGAGTCCATGTTGCTAAGATGGTTAATTTGAAAGCTTTGATATGACAGGTTTTACTGTGTAAGTTTCCATGTATTTTTTAAGTGTTAGTAGCTCATTTCTGATATAGGATGTTAAGCACCATCAAATTACTTAAATGATTTTGTAAGCTACACCCTTCCTCCATCTCAGTTCCTTATGTGCCAAATGCTTCAGGAACATATTACCCTGTCATGAGCAATCAAACCCATAAGAATTTCCCCCATATTTTCTAAAAAAATATTGACAGTTAGTCCTACACACTACAGATAAAATATTTGAATGTTGCCTTCTATATCTTGATTGGCCCAAAAGAGAAGATTCCCCATAAGAGAAATCTGGGATTCATTATCAAAAAAATAGCAGAGTCCCTGAACAAATGGTAAGAAGAGAAACAAAGAGAAGCTCACCATTTCTCAAGTTTTCCAGGTATACTGGGCTTTCAATTACGATTTTAGTCACCCATTCTTAAATATGAACAAATAATCAGGGACTACTTGACACTTGAGGAAAATTTTTTTTTTTTACCTAAATTGTGTTTAGCAATATCTTTATAACCCCAATATTTCTATTAGTCTGTAGAATTCTTTTTATGTAATGTCTGCTGCGTTTTGATGTCTGTAGCAATTCTTACAAAGTCATTTCTCCCATTCCTTGTATTGACAATATTTTATCTTCTGTCATTTTTTCCTGATCAAACTAGTCAGAAATTAAATGATTTTATTGATCTCAAAACATCACTTTGGTTTCATTTATTTATCTATTATTTTTCTACTTCATTGTTTTTACTCTGATCTTTATTATTTTCTTTATTTTCCTCAATCTGCATTTAATTTGCTTTTCTTTTCCTGCTTTCTTTGTGTGAAAGCTGAGGTCACTGATGTGAGACTTCTTTTCTTTTCTCATATAGGTAGGCATTTAGTGCTATAAATTTCCCCCTAACTACTGCTTTAGTAGAATCCCACAAAATCTAAAGTCTTTTCATTTTGATTCAATTCAAACTACTTTATAATTTCCCTTTTAATTTCTTCTTTGACACATGGGCTACATTGAAGTATGTTATTTAGTTATCAAATATTTCAAAAAATTGTCCAGACATCTTTCTGTTATTTTATCTTAATTTAATTCCATTTTATCAGAGAAGGTACTTTGTATGACTTATATCCTTTTAAATGTATTTTTAAATATTTTATGACTCAGAATATTTTATATCTTGGTAAACATCCCATGTACACTTGAAAAACATGTCCATTCTTCTGTTGTTCAGTAGAGCATCTTATAAATGTCATTGGTTAAGTGAATTGATTATGTTGCTCAAGTCTTCTATATACTACTGATTTTCTGTCCACTTGTTCTACCGATTACAATAGAAGGGTTTTGAAATTTTGATTATGTCCATGGATTTTTATATTTCTCCTTTATCATTATAAAATAGCCTTCTATATCTCTAATAATATATTTTATTCTGAAATTTACTTTGCTATTAATCTAGCACTTCAGTTTTCTTTTGATTAGTTTTAGCAAGGTATATCTTTTACCATCCTTTTACTTTTAACCTATTTGTATCCTTTATTTAGAGTGAATTTCTTATAGCATCATGTAGCTGGGTCTTGCTCTTTTTGTCTAATCTTACTCTAGACTATTTACATGTAATGTAAATGATTACTGATCTCTAATCTTTGTTTTTGTTTTATATGTCTCATCTAAAATTCTTTGTCCTTATTTTTATCTATCTGCTTTCTTTTCTTTAATGATATTTTATGATTTTATTTACTTCCTTAGTCTGCTTATTATCTAATATTCTTTGTTATTTTAGTGGTTGCATTAGGATTTATAGTATACAATTTAAACTTATCACAGTCAATGAGTAAGGGTACTGTTATTTTTTCTCATGAATTTTGAGGAACTTTTGCCCATTAAATTTATATATATATATATATATATATATATATATATATATATATATATACATTTACACAAATATAAATTAAATTAAAATAAGAACTAGCTAAACTCTCATGGAAGAAAAGAACATGAAAATCAGAGTGGATAATTGTCTTTAGGAGATTGAATAAAAACTGGAAGTTGTTATTCTTGTAGCCAATAAAAATAATAAAAATCATGTTGATGATAATGACTAGCAGTTTTGAGCATGAACTAAGTGCTAGGGACTGTGCTAAGCACCTTGCTTACGTTACCTTAGCTCAGGTTCCATACTATTAAAAAAAATATTGATGAGTAAACTGAGTTTTAGAGAGGATAAGTAAGGAAGAAACAGAGAGAGGACACACAACCAAAAGAACAGAGGCAGGGGTCCAGTTAGGCCCATGATCCCACAGTGGGCACCTCAAGCTGTGAGCTAACTTCCTTTTTGGGAAGCTTCAGTATCAGGCATTCATCAAAATTGTACCAGCATCTTAAAACCAGTTCCTTTGTCACTTCACTACACTGATAATTGTTCTTCAAAATAATTCAACTAATAACCATACTTTTTCTCATGTTTTAATTTGTGTCATTTTACTGCAACGTTCCTCTCAAATTTGGCTTGAATACTTTGTTTTTTACTTGAATTTTCTAAAAGTATCTTAGGAGGAAATGCAAGCTAGGTGGCTAAGCAAAAACATTCATTTTCCTTTTTCAAGATAAGAATAGCATGAAGACGTATGAGGGCTAAGGGAGAAATGTTTATTGGGGTGAGGGTGTGGAGAGAGACATGAATAGGAGAAGAGAGAAACCAATACAAAGAAAGACACAGAAAGGAAAAGGAGACAAAAATAACAGATGCAAAGACAAAGGAAAATAAGATAGAGAGAGGTAGGTTTTCAGAAAAAAGAAGAGAAATGGAAAGAGGACCAAGTGGTTGCAGCAATTCAATGATTGATGCACTTTAAGAAAATTTTATTGAATATAGTTAACATATAATATTGTATTAGTTTCAGGTGTGAAACAGTGATTTGACACTTATATACATTACAAATTGATCACGATAAATCTAGTAACAATCTGTCATTATGCTGTTATTGCAATATTATTGATTATATTCCCTATGCTGTACTTTACATCCTTGTGACATTTATTTTATAACTGGAAGTTTGTACCTCTTAATCCCCTTCACTTACTTCCCCAAACCTCCATCTCCCCACCCCTCTGGTGACCAACAGTTTGTTCTCTGTATCTATGAGTCTATTTCTGTTTTGACTTTTTCTTTCATTTATTTTGTTTTTAGACTCCACATATAAGTAAAATCATACAGTATTTGTCTTTCTCTGTATGACTTATTTTACCTAGCTTAATACCCTCTAAATCCATACATGTTGTTGCAAAAGGCAAGATTTCATTATTTTTTTATGGCTAAGATTCCATTGTATGTTTATACCACATCTTCTTTATCCATTTATCTATTGATGGATACTAAGGTTGCTTCCATATACTAGCTATTGTAAATAATACTTCAATAAACATAGGGTTACATATATCTTTTTGAATTAGTGTTTATGGGTTTGTTTGGATAAATACCCACAAGTGGAATTGCTGGATCAAATGGTAATTATATTTTTAATTTTTGAAGAACCCCCATCCTCTTTTCCATAGTGGCTGTACAAATTTATGTCCCCAGCAACAGTGCATGAGGATTCCCTTTTCTCCAAAGCCTTGTACACTTGTTGTTTCTTGTCTTTTTGATAATAGCCATTCTGACAGGTGTGAGGTGATAACTCATTGTGATTTGTTTTCTTTGATTATTAATGATATTCAGCATTTTTTAATCTAACTGTTGGCCATCTGTATTACTTCCTTGGAAAAATGTCTTCTCAGGTCCTGTGCCCATTTTTTAATTGGATTTTTTAAAACTATATTGAGATGTGTGAGTTCTTTATACATTTTGGAAATTAATCCCTTATCAGACATATAATTTGGAAATATCTTCCCCCATTTGGTAGGTTGCCTTTTTGTTTTGTTGATGGTTTCCTTTGCAGTGCAAAAGCTTTTTTAGTTTAATGTGGCCCCATTTGTCAATTTTTGCTTTTGTTACCCTGCCTGTGGAGAGAGATCAGAAAAGTATTGCTCTGACTACTGTGAAAAAACATACTATTTATGTTTTCTTCCAGGAGTTTTATGGTTTCAGGTCGTATATTTGAGTCTTTAATCCATTTTGAGTTTATTTGTGTATATGGTATAAGATAGGTGTCTAGTTTTATTCTTTTACATATAGCTGTTCAGTTTTCCCAACACCATATATTTAAGAAACTCTTTTCCTCACTGCCTATTTTTGGCATAAATTAATTGACCATATAAGCATGGATATATTTCTGGGCTTTCTATTGTGTTCATTCAAGTGTCTGTTTTTTTGTCAGTACCATACAGTTTCAATTACCACAGCTTTGTAGTATAGTTTGACATCAGTGAGTGTAATACTTGCAGCTTTGTTCTTTCTTAAGATTACCTTGGTTGTTTGGGGTCTTTTGTTGTTTTATACAAATTTTAGGACTATTTGTTCCAGTTCTGTGAAAAATGTCATAGGTATATTGAAAGGGATTGCATTGAATCTATAGATTGCTTTGGGTAATGTGGACATTTTAACAATATTAATTCTTCCAATCCATGAGCATGGTATATCCTTTCATTTATTTGTGTCATCTTCAGTTATTTTCATCAGTGTCTTATAGTTTCCAGAGTACAGGCTTTCACTTCCTTAGTTAAATTTATTCCTAGGTATTTTATTCTTTTTGATGCAACTGTAAATGGGATTACTGTGTTGATTTCTCTTCTGATAGTTCATTATTAATGTATAGAAATACAAGTGATTTCTGTATATTGATTTTGTATCCTGCAACTTTACTGAATTCATGCATTAGTCCTAGTAGATTTTGGTAGAGCCTTTAGGGTTTACTATATATAATGTCATGTCATGCAAATAGTGGCAGTTTTACTTTCTTTCCCATTTACCTATTTTATTTATTAAAGATGGCCTTTTATCTCTCTTTCTTGTTTAGTTGATGTGGCTAGGACTTCCAATACTGTGTTGAATAAAAGTGGTGAGAGTGAATATCCCTGTCTTGTTCCCAACCTTAGAGGAAAAGATTTCAGCTTTTTATCATTGAGTATGACGTTAGTTGTGGGTTTCTCATATATGGCTTCATTATGTTGTGGTATATTCCCTCTATACCCATTTTGTTAAGAACTTTTTATCATAAATGGATGTTGAATTTTGTCAAATGCTTTTTCTGCATCATTTGATCCTTCATTTTGTTAATATTGTATAACATGTTGATTGATTTGCAGATATTGAACCTTCCTTGCATCCCTGGAATAAATTCCACTTGATCATTGTATATGATACTTTAATGTATTATTGAATTCAGTTTGCTAATATTTCACTGAGAACTTTTTCATCAGAAATATTGGCCAGTAATTTTTTTTTTCTTTTTTTGTAGTGTTTTCACATCTGGTCCTGGACTTTTCTTTGTTAGGAGATTTTTAATTATTGATTCAATTTCATTATTGGTAATTGGTGTGTTCATATTCTCTGTTTTTCCCTAATTCAGTCTTAGGCGATTGTACATTTCTAGGCATTTGTCCATTTCTTCTAAGTTGTCAATTTTATTGACGTACAATTGTTCATAGCAATCTCTTGTGATCCTTTGTATTTTTTGTGATGTCAGTTGTAAAGTCTCCTCTTCCATTCATTTATGATGTTATTGATTTGAGCCCTCTCTCCTTTTTTTTTTTTTTTTGATGAGTTTGGTTAAAGGTTTATCAATTTTGTTTTATTTTCAAACAACCAGCTCTTATTTTCATTGAACTTTAAGTATTGCTAGCCTAGCTTTCTTTTTGTTTACATTTGCATGGAATATCTTTTTTCATCACTTCACTTTTAGTCTGTGTGTATTTTTGGATCTGAAGTGAGTCTCTCATAGGAGCATAAAAATGGGTTTTGTTTTTATATCCATTCAGCCATGCTATATCTTTTTTTTTTTTTTTTGCGTTACGCGGGCCTCTCACTATTGTGGCCTCTCCCATTGTGGAGCACAGGCTCCGGACACGCAGGCTCAGCAGCCATGGCTCATGGGCCCAGCTGCTCCGCGGCATGTGGGATCTTCCCAGACCGGGGCACGAACCCGTGTCCCCTGCATCGGCAGGCGGATTCCCAACCACTGAGCCACCAGGGAAGCCCCATGCTATATCTTTTGAGTGCATTTACATTTAAAGTAATTGTTGATAGATATATTGTCACTTAGTTAACTGTTTTCTGGTTGTTTTTATAGTTCTTCACTGTTCCTTTATTCTCTTGCTCTCTTCCCTTGTGATTTAATGACTTTCTTTAGTGTTATGTTTGTATTATCTTTCTCATAATTAATTTATTTTGGTATCTGTTACAGGTTTTTGGTTTGTAGTTACCATGAGGTTCACAAGGTTCATATATAACAACCTATGTATTTAGCAGTCTATTTAAAGTTAATGGTTGCTTAAATTCAAGTGCATTCTAAAAGCACTACATTTTTACTCCCTCCTCCCATGCTTTATATTTTGACACAGCTTCTAAATCATTTTATTTTGTATATTGCTTAACTAGTTTAGCTATAGATGATTTTAGTACTTTTTGACTTTCAACCTTCATACTGGTTTTATAGGTGGTTGATTCACCACATTTACTGTACTGTTACCTTTACCAGTGATTTCTTTTTCTTCTATAATTTTCTTGTTTCTTATTATGACCTTTTCTGTTTAAAGAATTCCCTCTAACATTTCTTGTAAGGCTAGTTTAGTGGTGATGAACTACTCTAGCATATGTTTGTCTGGGAAGCTCTTTATCTCTCCTCCAATGCCGACTGATTACCTTACTGAGCAGAGTATTCTTGGCTGTAATTTTTTTTTCCTTTTAGTACTTTGCATATGTCATGCCAGTCCTTTCTAGCCTGTAAGGTTTCTGCTAAAAATCAGCTGATAGTCTTATGAAGGTTCCCTTGTATGCAACTAGTTTTTATTTTGTCTTGCTGCTTTTAAGATTCTGTCTTTAACTTTTGATATTTTAATTATAATGGGTGTTGGTGTGGGTCTCTTTGGATTTGTCTTTTTGGGGTTCTATGTGCTTCCTGGACTTGGATGTCTGTTTCCTCACCAGGTTAGGGAAGTTTTCAGCTATTATTTCTTCAAATAAGTTTTTTATCCCTTTTTTTTTCTCTCTTCTTCTCCTAAAACCTCATATAATATTAACATTGGTGCATTGGATGTTGTCCCAGAGGTCCCTTAAACTCTCATTTTAAAAATTCTTTTTACTTTCTGTTATCTCAATTGGGTGATTTTCACTCAACTGTCTTCCAAATTTCTGATCTGTTCTCTGCATCCTCTAATCTGATGTTGATTCTTTCTAGTATATATATATATATATATGTATTTTTTGTATCAGTTATTGTATTCTTTAGGTCTGATTTTTTAAAATATATTTTCTATGTCTTTGTTGAATTTCTCACTGAGTTCATCCATTCTTCTCCTGAGTTCAATGAGGACATTTCTGACTATGTCTTTAAACCCTTTATCTGGTAAATTACTCATTTCCATTTCATTCAGTTCTTTTCCTGAATTTTGTGTTTTTCCAAGTTTTGTGTTTTATTTGGAAGGTATTCCTTTTTCTTCTCATTTTGCTATTTTTCTTTGCTTGTTTCTATGTATTAAGTATATATGCTACATCTCATGGTCTTGAAAAATTAGCCTTATGTAGATGGTGTCTTATGGGGCTCAGTGGCACATTTCTCCCTGGTCACCAGAGCAAGGTACTCCTTGGTATTCCCTGTGTGGGCTGTGTACAACCTCTTCTTGTGGTTGGGCTGCAATTGTTGTACATGCACTGGTGGGAGGGGTTCACCTCCTGGCTCAACTGCTAGGGGTACATCAGTCAGTGAGGATGACCCCCAGCTCAGCTGGCTGAGAGGTTGGGTCTTGACTAGGCAGGAGTACTTATGTTTAAGGCTGGCCCCAGCACAACTGACTGCAAGGCTGAGCTGTGATTGTTGTGGGCCTGTCTGTGTACTTGGTTCACCCCCAGAGCAGGAGCTGCTCTGGAGGGGCTGGCCAGAATGGGTGGTTTGGTTGGTGCTGCTCCTCAGAAGAAGACTGGGGTAGAGTGTACGGTGTTATCTAGGTTGATGGAGAGTGACAGAAAAGGTGCCTGCCAGAGCCAGACCAGCTAGATGGAAAGACAGTAAAATTTTAAAAAATACCAACACTTTTTCCCCCAAAGAAAATTCCACCAGATTCCTACCCTTCTGGCACATGACCTAAAATTAGTCTGAATCTCCATCTTATGTGATCCAGGCACTTTTCAAGCTGCTGCTTTGGTGCAGGGACTCACAGTGAGTTAGTTTGTGTGTGAGTTTTAAGAGCAAAATCTTGGTTTCCCACAGCCCTCTGGCTTTCCCAGATGTAAGCTTCACTTTCTTTTTTTGGCTGCACCATGCACATGGTGGGATATTAGTTCCCTGACCAGGGATAGAACCCAAGCCTTGGCAGTGAAAGTGCTGAGTCCTAAGCACTGGACCACCAGGAAATTCACAACTTCACTGGGTTTTATAGCCACTTCACTGGTTTTTATAGCCAGGCATTGTGGGGACTCATCTTCCTGGTACAGGTTCCCCAGGCTGGGGAGCCCAATGTGGAGATAGTCCCCTTGCTCCTCAGGGGGAACCTCCACAGTTGTGATATTTGTCCTGCTTGTGGGTTGCCATACCTGGGCTGTGGGTTGTGGTTAGAGCACATCTCTGCCCTCCTACATATAGCAATGTGGCCTTTTCTTTATATCCTTAGTTGTAGAAAGTCTCTTCAACTAGTCTTCAGGTTGTTTTCAGAGGTACCTATTTTATGTGTAGCTGTGGTTTTGGTGTGTCTATGGGAGGAGGTAAGCTCAGGATCTTTCTACTCTGACATCTTGATCTGCCCTTGATGTACTTTAGATATTTTAGCTGAACACAGCTTTAAGTATATGCATCATTTTTTCAGCAATGAAATATTATAAAATAATGAAAATAATTGTGTGTTTTTTTCCTGATTTGGAGTTGATTATACAACTTTTTCTTTGCAGAGTAGTGGAAATGGGACTACAAAGTACATTGTGACTGCACCTCCTGAAATGTTCTGCAAAGCAAATGTAAGATTGCCCTCCCTTGTGTCATTTAAATATTATAAAATTCTTATGAAAAAGAGGAATTGGAAATGACAGAAGAAGCTACTAAAATCACATAGCCAGTTAACCATGCAGAGATCTGTCACTCGTCAAGTTTTAGAGATTTATTAGTTTTTTTTTTCCATATCTCTCCCCCTTCTTCCAGAAGTCTGAATTGTAAAGGCTCATCTGGCACTAGAATCTTCAAGGGCAGGAACCACATACTTCTATTCATTTATTAAAGAATTCTGGTGTATACTTTGAATTTCATATACTTGGGATGGGACAGTCAGACCCTTTTATTGCTTTGCTGATCTCTTGAATTATATCCTCTCTGCAAAAAGGCTCCTGTGGCCTAAACTCCTCTTCTTTCGACTCTTTAGATCCAGCATCAGAGACAACTCAAAATGTCTGATTTTATATAACAGATAATAAATGGGTACAAATAGATTGCAAGGTTATAAACCAATCAGGATTTTAATATATACAGGGCATGAGTATATTACCAAGGTCTCATCTAATCAGCATGTAGAAGGAATCATGAAAGATTAGCCCATTGAGGATTCAAATATTATGTTATTGTTACCACTGATGCTGCAGGAGAACACAAATAATTTTATAGAAATACTGGATGCAGGCTACATAAATATTCCTAGTGTCACCCTCCATATACATGTAATCTGTCCAAGTCTCCAGTTTTGATTCTGTAAACCCACTTTCATCACATGATTCATTTGCTAAAACTTTTCTTGAATCCCCTTTGTTTATAGAAGTAAGTAAGGGGCTTCCCTGGTGGCGCAGTGGTTGAGAGTACGCCTACCGATGCAGGGGATGCGGGTTCGTGCCCCGACCTGGGAGGATCCCGCATGCCGCGGAGCGGCTGGGCCTGTGGGCCATGGCTGCTGGGCCCGCGCGTACGGAGACTGTGCTCCGCGACAGGAGGGGCTGCGGCTGTGAGAGACCCACATACAGCAAAAAAAAAATAAAGAAAAGAAGCAAGTAAAACGTTCAGGCTTTTGTCTTTTCACCCACCTGTTACACACTTCAGTCTTCTCTTCCATTAACCTTACCCTCCAGGTGGACTCAAATGTTTACCATTCATACTCCAAATCAAAAAAACTTTTGAAGAGTAGTGACAATAGCCACCACCCCAAATTGAAATAAAGCCACTTTACTCTCCTTTACACTTGTGCATGTTCAATTATCATGTCTTTTCATCTGGTCTCATACCCCAACCACAGCTTGGACCAGGGTGTCCATTGACCTATAAGTAAATTCTCTGTCAGATGAATATAAGAGAGTTTTATGATCTATGAGGTAACTTGACCATTTTCCTTGTCATAAAAACACCCATGTTTGGATCTTTTGTGTGAGTGTGATGAGGTCTTAAGGTTTCCTACTTCCCACTGGAGAACCTAGGCACCTCTCTATTGATATTAGCAAGAACTCTCTGTCTTACATCACTGATTACAGCCTACTATAAGACTTCCCTCTTTGACCTCCTGGATCAGTTTTATTCAGATCCACTTATTTGATATTAGTCATGTGTCAGCTTTTGACAACTTTTCCACCACAACCTGTGTTAAGTTTTCACTGTATTTATATTTCCAGTGGGCTTAATTTTGATTTCCCAACTATATTTTAAATACCTTGAGGGTCTAGGGTATGTTGATTACAGGGTATTTTGAAACAACTGTTTTGATTTCTGGTATCTTTTGATTCAGCTTAAAAGCAAATGTTAAATTACTGGGAAGAGGAGTTTATGGTGGCCTAGGATTAGGATGACAGATGATCAATTTCAGAGATGATGTGAGGTTCAAAAATGGTATGAAGAACAGTGACAGGGCTTAGACACGGATGTGATTCAGATATGAGACAAGGTTCATGAGTACATGTTACTGGCATGGTTAATTAGGTAATTTGTATGTTTTACTTCCATTATTGGGCTATTTACATAGAATGTATAAAAATGGTGTCAGTCACAATGTTCAGCTTTGGAACATGCCCTGAGCCTTTTGAACTCCCCCAAATAATGACTAGTTTCTCTAAAACCATGTATCACATGGAGTATTAACTGACTGACTGTAGGGCCTCCTAGAAGAGGCAATTCTTATATCATACCCACAGTTAAGGATTCATTACCTTGAATTATGCTTGTATTCTGGTTGAATAATGCAATTGCTCAGCTGTAGTTAATCAATTTCAGAATCATTTATACACTGTTCTTAAACTACCCAGAGGCTGGGTGTAAAGGTGGCAGTAAATGCAAGAATAATTAAGGAAACCCCAATAGAAAAATATCCCTAGGTCATTAAAATGTCTTCTAAGAATGGGACAACCACATGTACATAATGAGAATGTTGTATCTCTCCATGGGATATGCAGGCTGGTGGGTGCATTCCTAGCTCCCTTTGTTCTCTTAACTTATTCTTTTATTTGTTTCAGAGCATTTCTTTGTGGGACTGTTTCAATCCTCATTCTCACCTCAAGTTAGTCCAACTTAAAATTGTCTTACTGGAGCATAGGGGCACAGATTTGGTGGCAGTAGGTTCTAGGATCTGACACATTTGTCTTCAGGAGACATAAAATTTCTCAGGTTGTAGCTGCTGTTACTTGTAAGAATTGACTGAGTTGGAAATCATTTGAGATTCAGCGTGTTGGGGACTCTTAGTGAATTTTTAAAATCATTTGCTTTTACTAGTGCCCTATAGTTTTATGGCCTCCTTGTGTGAATTGGAAAAACATGCCTTCCTTCTGTGAATGCATGGTGGGGAGAGTGGATATGCCTTCCTGAAATTAAAAAGGTTTGCCTCCCTTCTGCTGGCTGCCTCCTTATATCAGATGCATAGCTTGGTGAGTCACCACTCACCCTTTTGGCTATATCCTTGTAGGAAACACAATCTGCACAACCATATATGACAGTCCTGACTGGTTAGTGCAACATTATAGGCATCAGTCAGAAAATATTGGTATTTTGTATACAATGTGTGTGTTGATTTATATAAACATTTACATATTGTTTACATATATTTATGTATTTTTTAGCCAAATAAACATGTGTTTCTTTTGTTAATACACATCCTCAATCTTCTAGAAGTTCTTGTATTGGGGTTATATATACTAACTCCAACAAGTAGGATAAAAAAACATGTAACAAGAAAACCATCAGTAGTTCTAAGGGAAAATATCACCATCAATCTAAAGGGAGCTAAATAAATACACAACTTATTTTTAATGGGTTTATAATGATACTAAAATGTTAATAGAAATTGGAGGCATAGTTTTAAACATAACAGGTCTGCTTAGTATCTACCATGATTCCCTCCTTTTTAAGAAGGCACTTCCTCTAACAAACACAGCTTACTTGATGTTCTGCATCATGTAAGTCAACCAATGTTTTCCCTATGTTCTAGCAACCACCTACCATTAACCAGTGAGTCCCAAAGGAATATTTGATTGACTCCTTAGTGTTGAGCAGTAGGAGTATCCGAAAAAGTAGAAAATGGGTCTCTTTCCTTGAAGAATTTATATATGGTTGGATCCATGATGGTACAACGCAAGTCTTATAGTAATCAAGTATTAAATTTCATCTTATTTTTCATCTAGCTGTCAGATCAAACTCATTATTAGGATCCAAATGTGCTGAGTTTCTGGATAAGATAATTTGAATGAGTATTTATTTTTACTATTGCTAGATGCTAAAGATAGACAGCTGCACTCTCCTAGGGTCTCCTTCCTGGAATAGAACAGTAGCAAAAGACTAGATCACCCAGCCCCTGCTTCCTTAGTTCTGACAACAATAGTGATTCTCTCAGATACCAGTTCAGGTGAGAATTAGCTAATAGAGGCAATGGTAAAAAGGGAAGTTCTTTCTCCAGAAGTGCATGTATGTGTGTGTGTGTGTGTGTGTGTATGTGTGTGTGTGTGTGTGAGAGAGAGAGAGAGAGAGAGAGAGGTGTGCAGTGCACATATCAGACTTTTAGAGCTGAAAGGTGCCTTAAAAACTGCCACATCTCATACCATCATTTTAGAGATAGGACACAAAGACCTTGGAGTAGTTAAGTGATTTGCTCAAGGTCACACATTTTAGTCTTCAGATCATAGAAATTATTGTTACTTTTGGTAATGCACAATTCAGCACTGTTCCAAGGGACCAGGACTCTATCCCAAACTTTCTCTTTCCTTTTCCAGTCTCATCATAATCTGCCACTCTTTACTGTGGTTCCTCAGGAAGAAGCGAGGGAGTCTTAAAAAACATCCAGCTCTCCAGATTCAATTGGCAGGTTAATCGAAAACAAATTTTTTATAGCACAATAAAGGACCTGGGAATAGTGACACATTAATATTTGTTTCTCAAAGAGTGGACCCTGAGAGAATAAAGCTGCATGCAATTGAATTATGGTATCCAGAGCGTGGGGGATGCATTTTGCGTTGCTTTATTTTACACCACCATTAATCAAGCAGCAGAGAGTAAAGCCTGCCTCAACAACTGCTGCCAGGGCACCCCGAGAGAAATGTCACCCCCAATTTGGGGGAAGGCAGGCAGCTCTCTGAAGTATCTTATGTGATTACAATATAGTTTTCATGATGTTTTCTTAATAAAACAAAAGATGGCCTTCTGACAAAAATATCATCTGGTTTTTATAATGTAAAATACAGCAATTTTATCAGCATTAACACTGATTGGCTGTCATTAGACCCTTGCCTTCTAATAAAATTTATGATACCTTTCAGGAGCCCAATTTGATAGAAAGTGAAGTGATTGCACCCTGCTTAGATATCTCTCTGGCATCTATTCCAACAATAATGTGGTAATTTTATGCATGAAATAGCACAATTGGCATAAATAGTTATAGTACTGAGTGCTGTCTAAGGAAACTGGCTGGTGGAAAATTAGAAAGCGTTTCACACTTTTGAAACAGGTAATTAGGATTTTTCTTCATGCTCATACAAGGCAGACTGGAGTTTCATTTTATATTTCATGTTTCATTAAAACATAGATGTTAAAAATAAATGTTGAATTTAAAACTGCACATATTATGAAATTAAAGGTATAGTTCAAAGGTAGGGGGTGCAAAGTATGCGATGGGACCTGGGAATGTTATATCTAGTTACAGTGGGATATCATTTTTTAAAATAGTTTCAACAGGTAATATAGCCTTATTTCAAGTATGTTACTTTGGAAAGAATTGGTTTAGAAATAAGTTGCATTCAATCTCCAGGTCTTTAGCCCAACAAGCAGAATGCTGCCTGGATTGAAACTCAACTGAGGATGATGCCTTTCATTTAATTGGCAGGTGAAGGTAGGCTTTGGGTCATGTGGGATTTGCTGAGCAGTTTTGAACTTTGCACTGGGCTCAACTGTTCCCTGTCTATTCCACATTTCCAACCTGACCTTGACTGCTTGATCAGACCCGAGCCAAGCCCCAGTGGAATCTTTTTGATTCTCTTGAACTGTGCTGTGGTTTTGGGAGGCTGTAATGACACCATTGTATTAACCTCCACTTATGACCCAGCTGAGGGCAGGCTTTTAAGTTTTCCCAGCTGTGTCATTAAATTTATTGCTCTGGCCCCACTGACATGACACCATCACAATCCCAGACACAGACTAATGACCACAGTTGTGAAGGCAGCATGTTATAGAAGAGAGTACACAGGGCTAAGAGTATAGAAAACTGGGCTTTTGACTTGATTTTCCACAACTACACATGTGGAATTAGGAAGGACCTCAAACCTTTGTATGCCTCAGTTTCCTCCTATGTAAATGGAAATTGTGCCCACATTTCCTTTTTTAGAAGTTTGTGTTTGAATATAGGTTGCAAAACAAGTTGAAAAATGATAAAGCAAAATAGCACTCCACATATGCGCAGGGTATTGCTATGTTGTAATGAAAAACTGTATGCAAAATGAAAAGAATTGTGTTTTTGTATAATAAAAAATGTTTTTTCTTATAATGTTTGGAGAGCAAGCTGTGTCAGTGATTTAGGAAGATATTACAAAATGTTCTCATATGTACATGTATAAGAACCATACCATGGAAAGAGCAGCAGCATTCATTGTGACAAAGTAAAATTGCAAAGTCCCTGGCAGTTTCAATAGAAAATCATGAAGTAGGAAAGAAATTCAACATTGCTAATAATCTCACTGTAAATTCTGTTCATTTTTCCTATCATATTTTCTAGTGATTGCAATATAAAGCTGTGGCCTGTTAACATTATAATATGTTCACATTCTCAAGCAATTCTAGACAAAATATCTAGTCCACCAGAGAGGTGATAATGCAAAGGATATTGGGGACAAACACTGTTCTCATTAACCGTTATCAGTGATACTAAGTTCTAGATAGAAGTTCTAGATAGAAGTCAGTTCACATTATAGTTATTGTGCGTCCGTAATTAGAACAACTTGCTCAAAGATTTTTGAGTATCTTTTATAAAAGTCATTGAGACTAATATGGACTTCTTCACTTTATCTTTCTTTATGCCAATAGGATGATGCTTCTAATTCACAAAGTTGATTATATTATTTTTCACATGTTGTGGAGAGAACTTATATTCCCCAAGAGGGAATGTCATGTGAGAAACATGCTAGCCTTCTTTCTCCACACCCTCTCACTTACTCCACCCTGAAGGAAGAGGAGAATGATTCAATAATTAATGAGACTAAGAGAAGAGCCTGTCTCAACACATCCTCTTTCCCATTTTTCAGATCTGCCTGGCTGAAGGATAGGTGTTATCAGCTTCTGTTTCACTGTAGTGAGAAATTTTGAGTCCGATTATTTTGTTTGGCTCACTATAGTATCTACAGCATTGAGAACCTGGCACATAGTAGATGCTCAATCAATATTTCTTGGACAAATAAATGAGTAAAAACACCAGTGTGTGTGGGGGAGTGAATCTGGGTAAGTGTATCTATCAACCTTGAAGACAAAATTCTCCCTGGAGTGCGTTGTCTTGAGGTGTAAACTAGGAGGAAAAATACTAGGAAGTCTGATTATGGCCATCTATTTGAGACACATTCTCAGATCCAATTTTGTCAGATATAAAGAGGGTACTTGCTCATCAGCTTGACTCTTGTGTCTTTATTTTTTCAATTTAGTTCAAAACTTGTAGAATAGGGGACTGTGATATACTTTTATCCCCACATACCAACTTTCATTAACTGCTTGAAACTAATAATTCTACTTGAACTAATAAAGTTCAAATTTGTTAGATTGATCAAAAAGAACTTTCATGACTTCACACAATTTTTCTGTAGGAGGAATGGTGGAGCTAGGGTGGGTAACTGAGAGACTCAATTAAAGGTAAATAAATGAACAGAAGCTTATGAGGAAGACTCACAAGAAATTGAGAGTAGAATTGGTATGTTTCAATAAAACATACACAATAAAAATTTGTTGATCAAAAATAATTACATAATATAGGAAAATATTGACATGATATGCTAATAATATATACAATTCTTATGTATTTTAATAACCTCTTTTCATCAATTTTAAACATGATTACATCTGACATTTTTCTCAGTTTCAAGATGGTTCAGTTTAAGCTCAGACACCTGGGGTCGGTCCATGTATTTGTATCCCTAATATGAACTTTGGCTCCAGTCATGAAGAAACATACTATTATAATTCCAATAAAATAGTGCAGAATATGCCTTTTGAAGAAACAGACTCATGCCATTGGGAACTGCCTTTTAGATATCTCAGATCCAGGCAGGAAGTTATTGCAAACTCTCTAAGGTATAAGTTAAGGAACATAAGAGTTTACAAAAAGGAGTCTGTTTTATTTCATCTAGATGGTATTCATCACACTGATTCACTTTGAAAATTATCAATGTGCCCTATGCTCTAAAGATAGAGAAATTGATCCATAGAGGAAGGAATTTCCACAGACAAGAATCAGAAATTATTGGTACACAAATTTCAGAGAGAACTAGCTACATTTAGATTTTGCTTTGAGTCACTTTCCCCAAAGAACAAAGTTTCCATATGTAAGATGAAAGAGCTAAAAAGAAACTGAGCTTATACTGAAACAGTTCACTCATTCATTAGTTTATTTATTAAGTGAATGCTTTTTGGGAAAAACAGTGAGATCATGAAAAAATGAAGGCTGTAATATGAGACAACTCACTTAGGTTTGGGCATTTGCTTTGTTCATGGTTTATTTGGCAAATTATTTACCCTTTTCTGGACTCATTTTCCCCATTTCATAAGCCAAGGATAATAATAACTTCATTATGTTATTGTGAAGATTAAATAATGTAAAAGAATCAGGTATAGTGTACACACAAAATTATTCCTTTTTATCTCCTTTGCTCACTCAACTCTTCCCCATCTCCCTATTCTAAGTGTTGGGAAAGCAGAGATGACCCAGATATTTCATTGCCCTTAAGATTTGGCAGTTTAATGGAGGAGCCACGCAATTCAAAGCAAAATCACTTATCGATGTGCTAAGTGCTATGCATAGGACCCTGTATGCAAATCTAACTCTGCTTGGAGCTTCCAGAGAAGGATTCACAGAGGAGGTGTTACAGAGGCAATGGCACACACTAAGCCACAGGAGAGAGAGAACATGACAAGGCCAAGAAACAACAGGTATGTTAATATAACTAGAGCATAAGGTGCTTATGGAAGTGGTAGGAAACAGAGCTGAGTAGATAGACTGGACAAGCCATCCGATGACGTATAGGGGCTGTTAGAAGCAGGAGATTTTCCTCTGCAGGTGATAGGGATTCACAAAAGTGTTTAAGTAGAGATTAGCTGGGTCAATCGCATTTTAGAGAGCTCACTCTTGTGAACACATGGAAAGTAGAATAAAAACTGATTAGGAGGGCTTCCCTGGTGGTGCAGTGGTTCAGAGTCTGCCTGCCGATGCAGCGGACACAGGTTCATGCCCCGGTCCTGGAAGATCCCACATGCCGCGGAGTGGTTGGGCCTGTGAGCCATGGCCGCTGAGCCTGCGCGTCCAGAGCCTGTGTTCCTCCGCAACGGGAGAGGCCACAACAGTGAGAGGCCCACTTACCGCAAAAACAAACAAACAAACAAACAAACAAAACACACAAAACTGATTAGGAATCATTCAATGAGTTCAGGAAATTTTTTTAACAAAATAAATGCAGAAAAGGAAAGACAGATGTAAGAGACATTTAAAAGGTATAAGAGAGAGCTGTGGAATTGGAAATGTTATGAGGGACACACCGAGTACACTCTTCACTAAAGTAAAATGCAAGTATTAAAGTCGGGATCTAGCTGGTAGAAGCCATTGACATTGCACTGCCAAAGCCACAGGGGACTTACATACTTCTGTGCTGATTGCCTCTATTGCTAAAAGGGAAAGTTTAGTATTGTTTATAGCTCCATAGGTTACCTCTATGCAAAATGTCATTAGACAACCCTAATAAGTTAAATGAGGGGTATGAAGAAGAGAGTTTTATGACTGCTCAGAGACAATTTATAGTAACAACAAATCCAAACATTTGTGTGTTAGAAGAAGTAGCATTTGTACATGATTTGTTTTCTTCTGCTAATGTACTTAAACCATACTGGCATCTGGTTAATTATTTTTTTACTCAGTTATGTCTTCCTTCATAATATCCAGAGAAATTTGCTGCTTGACACATATACATTGATATAGACAATTGTAACTCCTCTCCCACATGAGTGGATCTCCCTCTTCCCATTATGCTCCTCCCCTTCTTGATCCTTATTCATAGGTGATTGCACCTCCCCTTTCTCCTACTCCACTGTCCTGGAGATCGATTGGAAAGATGCACTCAGTATACCAAGGAGACTGAAATATTAACTATCCAGAACAGACATTTTTTTTTTTCTTAAACAACTTCCAGTTGTTATTTTCTATAATCTCCAATGTTAAGTCCATAATATTTAAAAAAAATCAAAATTCAACATCCTGGAAGTACTAATGTGTTATGCAAATACAGTTATTTAATATTGCACTTTGCTTAATATTCTTATCAGAATATTTTTGTAGTATTGCCAAGTTTAGTGGCTGATGCCTTTTATGGCATTGAGGTGCATAGGCTTTGCCCTAGAGCCAAGAAAATGGAAAGCTATTTCAGATAATATTAAAGTGTTTCTAACTCTGGGATCAGAAATAATTGGAAGAAGCCCTTAATGCTTTAGAAGTACTGTCCTCCTTTACTTTTAAAGTTCTGAACACAACGTGAGGAACTAAGAGAGATAGGAAAGTAGACGTGGTTTCTGTGTTCGAAAGTCTTTGCCATTTAGATGGGATAAAATATCCATGTATATGTAAAGCACCTATTATATATAACAATACGCAATGTTGTATGATCAACTGGTAGATTGTGTGGATATATGCTAAATAAAATTATAGAGAGTGAAAACACATACCCCTCAAACAATTATATAACAGAATGATGTTGAACTAAAACTTACAAAACTGTTCAAAGATGAGAGACTATCTTTCATTTATTTATTGTGAAAACCAATATTTACTACTAGGTGACAGATACAGTTCTATGCACTGGGATACAGTGGTAAATGAGGTAGTAAAAGCTCCTGACCTGATGGGATTTATCAACTAGAAGGAAGAAAATAAACAAATAATTATGTAATATCTTTTGGGGAAGTGAGGTAAAGAGGCAAATAATCATAATTGGAACTAACTGAAATGTGGGACCATTTATGAAGGTGGGGACCAACTGTATTTGGATAAGAGTATGAGGTGGCAAAAAAAAGGCCTCAAGAGTTCTGTATTCAACTATGTTGAATTTGATGTTTATTAATCAACTTTTTTTTTTTTTTTTGCGGTGCGCGGGCCTCTCACTGTCGTGGCCTCTCCCGTTGCAGAGCACAGGCTCTGGATGCGCAGGCTCAGCAGCCATGGCTCACGGGCCCAGCTGCTCCGCGGCATGTGGGATCTTCCCGGACTGGGGCACGAACCCATGTCCCCTGCATTGGCAGGCGGACTCCCAACCACTGTGCCACCAGGGAAGCCCTAATCAGTCAATTTTAGAGTTAAGGGGAGACATAAATGTGAAGGTGTTAGTGAACAGATGATGCTCAAAGCCATGGATTGATGGATGATCCAAGGCAGAGTGATTGTTGAGAGAAAAAGAAAGCCTAATCTCAGGTTGGGAAGAGGAGGAAAAACCAGCCAAGGTGGCAGAAAGCAGCCAGTGAGGTAAGTGGAAAACCAGGAGGGTGACATATCCTGGAAGCAAAGTGAATAAGTCCTTTAAGGATGAGGAAGTGATTAAGTGTGCCAAATGTTGCTATAGAGTAGAGAAAGATTAGAACTGAGAAGGGACTAGTGATTCAGCAACATGGAAGTTTTTGGTGACTGGACAAGAACAGTGCCATTGGACTGGATGGAAGCTTCACTGGAATGGCTTCAAGATAGAACTGGAATTGAGAAAATGGAAAGAATGAGCTTAAATAACATTTTCATGATTTTTCCTGGAAGAGGAGAGACATGTATGAGGGGAATGTAAGGCCGAGGAAGTTGTTAAAATGAGAGGTATTATGACCGGTATTTAGACTGATGAGAAGAATACAGTGGAGAGAGTGATTGACGGCACAGAGAGAGAAGTAAAATCGCAGGAACAAAGTCCTTTGCACATTTTACAGAGGGTGGGATGCAGTGTGCAAGGGGAATATTTGGCCTTCAAAGTGAGCAGGAAAAGGTCATTCACTGTAACAGAAGGAAAGCATTGAAATGAGAGTACAGGTATTTTGGTGACTTTGTTGATGGGGACGAGGATGTTATTCTTTTATGATTTCTCTGTTTTATCACTAAAATTAAACATGAAATCATCAACAGGGTGAGGAATTGGAGAAAGTACTAAAGTTCTGAGGAGAAGGGAAAAGTAGTGACAGTGTTCTAGAGGATATTTGTAGAGTAGAAGAACTAGGGAAATGGAGAAAGACTGCAAGGACATTCTGAGAACTCACAAGAGATGGATGGTTATAAACTTAAAGTGAAACCAATCAGCATTATCATGTTGTTTTCATTTTTTCCCAACCCACATTCATAGCTTTAGTGGGGTAGGTGAGGAAATAAGTCTCACCAAGAGGAGAGGGGAAGGCAAAGGACATGGGGTTGTTATGCAAGGGAACAAGTGATTGACCCTGGAGTCTAAGCTGGGGAAGGAGGGAAAAGAAGACATAAGATGGGTTTTGGATAATGAAAAAGGGATGGGCTTTGGATTGGAAAGCAGTGTTCATGAATTTTTGGTTTGGAGGTAGGGGCAGAAATGTATTGGAGGTTCATGAAGTGGGCTTACAGCTGAAATTTTGGAGGAAATGAAGACACTCGTAGGGTAAATTCTAGGATGTGATATGAGAAAGGGAGGAATTTTTGAGGTGGGAAAATCATATGGTCAGTATAATCATGTTTGGGAATGGGTATTATGGGGAAAGGCAGATGTGAATAAATATGTGAACAAATAGATTAAGCCTAAGTATTCATTTGAAGAGGAATTATTATTTTTTAACATCTTTATTGGAGTATAATTGCTTTACAATGGTGTATTAGTTACTGCTTAATAACAAAGTGAATCAGTTATACATATTTTCCCATATCTCTTCCCTCTTGCATCTCCCTCCCTCCCACCCTCCCTACCCCACACCTCTAGGTGGTCACAAAGCACCGAGCTGATCTCCCTGTGCTATGCTGCTGCTTCCCACTAGCTATCTATTTTACATTTGGTAGTGTATATATGTCCATGCCACTCTCTCACTTTGTCACAGCTTAACCATTCTCCTCCCCATATCTTCAAGTCCATTCTCTAGTAGGTCTGTGTCTTTATTCCTGTCTTACCCTAAGGTTCTTCATGACACTTTTTTTTCTTAGATTCCATATATATGTGTTAGCATACAGTATTTGTTTTTCTCTTTCTGACTTACTTCACTCTGTATGACAGACTCTAGGTCCATCCACCTCACTACAAATAACTCAATTTCATTTCTTTTTTGGCTGAGTAATATTCTACTGTATATATGTGCCACATCTACTTTATCCATTCATCAGTTGATGGATACTTAGGTTACTTCCATGTCCTGTCTATTGTAAATAGAGCTGCAATGAACATTTTGGTACATGACTCGTTTTGAATTATGGTTTGCTCAGGGTATATGCCCAGTAGTGGGATTGCTGGGTCATATGGTAGTTCTATTTTTAGTTTTTTAAGGAACCTCCATACTGTTCTCCATAGTGGCTGCATCAATTTACATTCCCACCAACAGTGCAAGAGGTTTCCCTTCTCTCCACACCCTCTCCAGCATTTATTGTTTGCAGATTTTTTGAAGATGGCCATTCTGACCGGTGTGAGGTGATACCTCATCGTAATTTTGATTTCCATTTCACTAATGATTAGTGATGTTGAGCATTTTTTCATGTGTTTGTTGGCAATCTGTATATCTTCTTCGGAGAAATGTCTATTTAGGTCTTCTGCCCATTATTGGATTGGGTTGTTTGTTTATTTGATATTGAACTGCATGAGCTGTGTGTAAATTTTGGAGATTAATCCTTTGTCAGTTGCTTCATTTGTAAATATTTTCTCCCATTCTGATGGTTGTCTTTTGGTCTTGTTTATGGTTTCCTTTGTTGTGCAAAAGCTTTTAAGTTTCATTAGGTCCCATTTGTTTATTTTTGGTTTTATTTCCATTACTCTAGGAGGTGGGTCAAAAAGGATCTTGCTGTGATTTATGTCATACAGTGTTCTGCCTATGTTTTCCTCTAAGAGTTTGATAGTGTCCGGCCTTACATTTATGTCTTTAATCCATTTTGAGTTTATTTTTGTGTATGGTGTTAGGGAGTGTTATAATTTCATACTTTTATATGTAACTGTCCAGTTTTCCCAGCACCACTTATTAAAGAGGCTGTCTTTTCTCCACTGTATATTTTTGCCTCCTTTATCAAAGATAAGGTGACCATATGTGTGTGGGTTAATCTCTAGGCTTCCCATCATGCTCCATTGATCTATGTTTCTGTTTTTGTGCCAGTACCGTACTGTCTTGATTACTGTAGCATTGTAGTGTAGTCTGAAGTCAGGGAGCCTGATTCCTCCAGCTCCATTTTTCTTTCTCAAGATTGCTTTGGCTATTTGGGGTCTTTTGTATTTCCATACAAATTGTGAATTTTTTTGTTCTAGTTCTGTGAAAAATGCCAGTGGTAGTTTCATAGGGATTGCATTGAATCTGTAGATTGCTTTGGGTAGTAATTTTCAAACTGTTGATTCTTCCAATCCAAGAGCATGGTATATGTCTCCAGCTATTTGTATCATCTTTAATATCTTTCATCAGTGTCTTATAATTTTCTGCATACAGGTATTTTGTCTCCTTAAGTAGGTTTATTCCTTGATATTTTATTCTGTTTGTTGCAATGGTAAATGGGAGTGTTTTTGTAATTTCATTTTCAGATTTCTCATCATTAGTGTATAGGAATGCAACAGATTTCTGTGCATTAATTTTGTATGCTGCTACTTTACTAAGTTCATTGATTAGTTCTAGTAGCTTTCTGGTGGTATCTTTAGGATTCTCTATGTATAGTATCATGTCATCTGCAAACAGTGACAGCTTTACTTCTTCTTTTCAGATTTGGATTACTTTTATTTCTTTTTCTTCTCTGATTGTTATGGCTAAAACTTCCAAAACTATGTTGAATAAGAGTGGTGAGAGTGGGAAACCATGTCTTGTTCCTTATCTTAGTAGAAATTCTTTCAGTTTTTCACCATTGAGGACAATGTTGGCTATGGGTTTGTCATATACGGCCTTTATTATGTTGAGGAAAGTTCCCTCTATGCCTACTTTTTGCAGGGTTTTTATCATAAATGGGTGTTGAATTTTGTCAAAAGCTTCCTCTGGATTGATTGACATGATCATATGTTTTTTCTCCTTTAATTTGTTAATATGGTGTATCACATTGATTGATTTGTGTATATTGAAGAATCCTTGCATTCCTGGGATAAATCCCACTTGATCATAGTGTATGGTCCTTTTAATGTGCTGTTGGATTCTGCTGGCTATATTTTGTTGAGGATTTTTGCATGTATGTTCATCAGTGATATTGGCCTGTAGTTTTCTTTCTTTGTGACATCTTTGTCTGATTTTGGTATCAGGGTGATGGTAGCCTCGTAGAATGAGTTTGGGAGCCTTCCTGTCTCTGCTATATTTTGGAAGAGTTTGAGAAAGATAGGTGTTAGCTCTTCTCTAAATGTTTGATAGAATTTGCCTGTGAAGCCATCTGGTCCTGGGCTTTTGTTTGTTGGAAGATTTTTAATCACAATTTCAATTTCAGTGCTTGTGATTGGTCTGTTTATATTTTCTATTTCTTCCTGGTTCAGTCTCGGAAGGTTGTGCATATCTCAGAATTTGTCCATTTCTTCCAGGTTGTCCATTTTATTGGCATAGAGTTGCTTGTAGTAGTCTCTCATGATACTTTGCATTTCTGCAGTGTCACTTGTTACTTCTCCTTTTTCATTTTTAATTTTACTGATTTGAGTCTTCTCCCTTTTCTTCTTGATGAGTCTGGCTAATGGTTTATCAAGTTTGTTTATCTTCTCAAAGAACCAGCTTTTAGTTTTATTGATCATTTTTATTGTTTCCTTCATTTCTTTTTCATTTATTTCTGATCTGATCATTATGATTTCTTTCCTTCTGCTAACTTTGTATTTTTTTGTTTGTTTGTTTTTCTTTCTCTAATTGCTTTAGGTGTAAAGTTAGGTTGTTTCTTTGAGATGTTTCTTGTTTCTTATGGTAGGATTCTATTGCTATAAACTTTCATATTAGAACTGCTTTTGCTGAATCCCATGGGTTTTTTGCTGTCGTGTTTTCATTGTCATTTGTTTCTAGGTATTTTTTTGATTTCCTCTTTGATTTATTTAGTGATCTCTTGGTTATTTAGTAGTGTATTGTTTAGCCTCCATGTGTTTGTATTTTTTACAGATTTTTTTCCTGTAATTGATATCTAGTCTCATAGCATTGTGGTTGGAAAAGGTACTTGATATGATTTCAATTTTCTTAAATTAACCAAGGGTTGATTTGTGACCTAAGATATGATCTATCCTGGGGAATGTTCCATGAGCACTTGAGCAGAATATGTATTGTGTTGTTTTTGGATGGAATGTCCTATAAATATCAATTAAGTCCATCTTGTTTAATGTATCATTTAAAGCTTGTGTTTCCTTATTTATTTTCATTTTGGATGATCTGTCCATTGGTGAAAGTGTGGTGTTAAAGTCCCCTACTATGATTTTGTTACTGTCGATTTCCCCTTTTATGGCTGTTAGTATTTGCCTTATGTATTGAAGTGCTCCTATGTTGGGTGCCTAAATATTTACAATTACTATATCTTCTTCTCGGATCGATCCCTTGATCATTATGTAGGGTCTTTCTTTGTCTGTTGTAACAGTCTTTATTTTAAAGTCTATTTTGTATGATATCAGAATTGCTCCCCCAGCTGTCTTTTGATTTCCATTTGCATGGAATATCTTTTTCCATCCCCTCGCTTTCAATCTGTATGTGTCCCTAGGTCTGAAATGGGTCTCTTGTAGGCAGCGTATATACGGGTTTTGTTTTTGTATCCATTCAGCTAGTCTACGTCTTTTGGTCAGAGCATTTAATCCATTTACATTTAAGGTAATTATCAATATGTATGTTCCTATTACCATTTTCCTAATTGTTTTGGGTTTGTTACTGTAGGTCTTTTCCTTCTCTTGTCTTTCCTGCATAGAGAAGTTCCTTTAGCATTTGTTGTAAAGCTGGTTTGGTGGTGCTGAAATCTCTTAGCTTTTGCTTGTCTCTAAAGATTTAAATTTATCCATCTAATCTGAATGAGATCCTTGCTGGGTAGAGTAATCTTGGTTGTAGGTTTTTCTCCTTCATCTCTTTAAATATGTCCTGCCAGTCCCTTCTGGCTTGCAGAGTTTCTGCTGAAAGATCAGCTGTTAACCTTATGGGGATTCCCTTGTGTGTTTTTTATTGTTTTTCCTGTGCTGCTTTTTATATTTGTTCTTTGTGCTTATTTTTTGATAGTTTGATTAATATGTGTCTTGACGTGTTTTTCCTTGGATTTATCCTGTATGTGAGTCTCTGTGCTTCCTGGACTTGATTAAATATTTCCTTTCCCATATTAGGGAATTTTCAACTATAATCTCTTCAAATATTGTCTTAGTCCCTTTCTTTATCTCTTCTTATTGTGGGACCCTTATAATTCAAATGTTGGTGCATTTACTGTTGTCCCATAGGTCTCTGAGACTGTCCTCAGCTCTTTTCTTTATTTTGCTCTGCAGTAGTTATTCGCAATTTTTTATCTTCCAGGCCACTTATCCGTTCTTCTGCCTCAGTTATTCTGCTATTCATCCCTTCTAGAGAATTTTTAATTTCATTTATTGTGTTGTTAATCATTGCTTGTTTCATCTTTAGTTCTTCTAGGTCCTTGTTAAATGTTTCTTGTATTTTCTCTATTCTATTTCCAAGATTTTGGATGATCTTTACTATCATTATTCTGAATTCTTTTTCAGGTAGACTGCCTATTTCCTCTTCATTTGTTATGTTTGGTGGGTTTTTGCCTTGCTCCTTCATCTGCTGTGTGTTTTTCTGTCTTCTCATTTTGCTTAACTTATTGTGTTTGGGGTCTCCTTTTCACAGGCTGCAGGTCAGTAGTTCCCATTGTTTTTGGTGTGTCTCCCCAGTGGATAAGGTTAGTTCAGTGGGTTTTGTGGACTTCCTGGTGGAGGAGCTAGTGACTGTGTTCTGATGGATGAGGCTGGATCTTTTCTTTCTGGTGGGAAAGTCTACATCTGGTGGTGTGTTTTGGGGTGTCTGTGGCCTTATTATGATTTTAGGCATCCTCTCTGCTAATGGATGGGGTTGTGTTCCTGTCTTGCTAGTTGTTTGGCATAGGGTGTTCAGCACTGTAGCTTGCTTGTCGTTGAGTGAAGCTAGGTCTTGGCGTTGAGATGGAGATTTCTGGGAGATTTTCGCCTTTGATATTATGTGGAGCTGGGTGGTCTCTTGTGGACCAGTGTCCTGAACATGGCTCTCATACATCAGAGGCACAGCCCTGACACCTGGCTGGAGCACCAAGAGTCCTTCATTCACACGGCTCAGAATAAAAGGGTGTAATAATTGAAAGAAAGAAAGAAAGAAAGAAAGAAAGAAAGAAAGAAAGAAAGAAAGAAAGAAAGAAAGAA
>NW_021703765.1:31652180-31662367 GCF_005190385.1 Monodon monoceros
GAAAGAAAGAAAGAAAGAAAGAAAGAAAGAAAGAAAGAAAGAAAGAAGATAAAATAAAATAAGTTATTAAAATAAAAAAAAAATTACTAAGAAAAAATCTTTTAAAGTTAAAAAAAAAAAAATGAACAGACCGAACCCTAGAACAAATGGTAAAAGCAAAACTATACAGACAAAATCACACACAGAAGCATACACATACACACTCAAAAGAAGAGAAAAAGGGGGAAACAAAAAAAAAAAAATATATATATATATCGTTGCTCCCAAAGTCCACCTCCTCAGTTTGGGATTATTCGTTGTGTATTCAGGTATTCCAGACATAGGGTACATCAAGTTGATTGTGGAGATTTAATCCACTGCTTCTGAGGCTGCTGGGAGAAATTTCCCTTTCTCTTCTTTGTTTGCACAGCTCCCGGGGATCAACTTTGGATTTGGTCCCGCCTCTGCATGTAGGTCGCCTGAGGGTGTCTGTTCTTCGCTCAGACAGGACGGGGTTAAAGGAGCAGCTGATTCGGGGGCTCTAGCTCACTCAGGCTGGGGGGAGGGAGGGGTACGGATGCGGGGCGAGCCTGCGGCAGCAGAGGCCAACAGGACGTTGCAACAGCCTGAGGCACGCCGTGTGTTCTCCTGGGGAAGTTGTCCCTCGATCACGGGACCCTGGCCATGGCGGGCTGCACAGGCTCCCAGGAGGGGAGGTGTGGATACTGACCTGTGGTTGCACACAGGCTTCTTGCTGGCTGCAGCAGCAGCCTTAGCGTCCCATGCCCATCTCTGGGTTCTACGCTGATAGCTGCGGCTCGCACCCTTCTCTGGAGCTCCTTTAAGTGGCTCTCTTAATCCTGTCTCCTCACGCACCAGGAAACAAAGCGGCAAGAAAAAGTCTCTTGCCTCTTCGGCAGCTCCAGACCTTTTCTAGGACTCCCTTCCGGCTAGCCGTGGTGCACTAACCCCCTTCAGGCTGTGTTCACGCAGCCAAACCCAGTCCTCTCCCTGCGATCCGACTGAAGCCCGATCCTCAGCTCCCAGACCCCACCTGTCCCGGCGGGTGAGCAGAGAAGCCTCTCGGGCTGGTGAGTGCCGGTCGGCACCAATCCTCTGTGCGGGAATCTCTCTGCTTTGCCCTCCGCACCCCTGTTGATGCGCTCTCCTCCACGGCACTGCAGCTCCCCCCGCCCACCCGCCACCTGCAGTCTCCGCCTGTGAAGGGGCTCCCTCGTGTGTGGAAACCTTTCCTCCTTCACAGCTCCCTCCTACTGGTGCAGGTCCCATCCCTATTCTTTTGTTTCTGTTTTTTCTTTTTTCTTTTACCCTACCCAGGTACGTGGGGAGTTTCTTGCCTTTTGGGATGTCTGAGGTCTTCTGCCAGCATTCAGTAGGTGTTCTGTAGGAGCTGTTCCACATGTAGATGTATTTCTGATGTATTTGTGGAGAGGAAGGTGATCTCCACGTCTTACTCTTCCACCATCTTGAAGCTCCTCAGGAATTATTTTTAATGACAATGAAAGGTGATCTTGATACCTGAGTGATAACACTGGCATAAAAATAATGATCATTTCTATTCTCAATCTCTTATTAAAACAAGCAAAAGCATATGACATCAGGAAGAAATATAATCTCTGTGAAATATATTCTAAAGAATTGCTTTGTTTTCTTCTGAGTTCTTCTAATACCATCTGTGAGAATTAGAAAGCATCTGATTTACTATATATTGATGTAAGTGAATGCATACTTTTTTCTAGCAATGCTATCTTACTTTTGAAGTCCTATAGCTACTGCAAAATCATAAATAAAAATCATTATGTGATATTTAAGAACATATAGGTAAGTCCATCCTGAAATTAAAAAAAAAAATTGTACAAATCAACAGAGATTGAAAATGCTTCAGGAATTAGCAAGAAAGATAACACATTGTATACTTAAGTCTTTATTTCTTTAAAACATATTTTAAATGTTGACATGCTTGTTTATATTATTCAACAGTTCTTACTCTAGAAATAATTTTAATTTAAAAGCAAGTTATCAGCCTCTCTTTTATCTATTCCCATTTTAAAACCTGAGTCTTTGTGCCATAAGACTCCAACCATGCACTGTTCTCTCCTTTACTTGTTGATGTGCCAACGGAAGAAATGCAGTGTCAGACTTGTGTCATGAATTATAAAGTGAGGACAAGTAAATTCACCCAGATGTGGAAAGTCTACTTGCCAAAGGCTCCTGTGACTCTTTTACCCCAGACCAGTCATGAGAACATTGCTATGAAAACAGGAACATATGCTCAAGATACAATGATATTCACTAATAAAAAAAAAGCTGATTCAATTAATAAGTCAAACACTGCCCAAATAATGCTCTAAATATGTATATAAATACATGTATATTATTCATATATATAATTTTTCTATTTACTTAAATGAATTAATTTTAGTTGAGAAACCATAATGAGCCTGAAAGAGCCAGTCTGGTCTCTGGGTTAAATACTTAATTAGGCTGTCCTGCCAGGTGCCTTCTGAGCAGACCTACAGCAGTTTATTGCATTGAGACAGGCTCTACTGATCTCAAAGGTAATGGTGGCCCAAGTGAGGACAGTTGATTAACTTAGCTACATTCCAGAAACTTCTTGAGTTTGCAAACTTAGACTAGCCTACTCATGAAATTAGACTCCCAGGAACTTCTGTTCTTAAATGAAGGGGCATCTTATTTCAAGGCAAGGGAGATGTGCCTGAGACCAGACAGCCATCTGCTCAGTTCCTGGTTATAAACAGAATTGTAAGGTAAACACAGTTCTTCATTGCACTAAATGTGTACATTTGAATTTGTCTATCTAAAAGTTAGGTTTTCATTTACTCACAGTGCTTTTTAAGGAAAAATGAGGGAAGGGGTAAATGTTTATTTTTTTTTCAACACATTCTATGTGCCAGCCACTCCTAAGCAGTTTTCATACATTATCTCATTTAGGAATCTCATGTTGGAAATAAACAGAAATAATGGTCTCAATCTGCTTCTCTTCCATTCACTGCAGAACTTGTAGTTTTGACAGAAAATAAAACATAGACAAATTAACTAGAGGCTAGCATATTGAGTTAATGAAGTGTAAGACTCAGTTGTAGGCTATGGATTATGCATGTATGGTAAAGAAGGAGTATATGATTGCATTGGAATTGGTACATGAAGAAAAATATTAGTCTTGAATTAGAACAATGTTTATGAATTAAAAGATTTGTTGATGGACATGTGGAACAGAGGAACATACATACCAGAACTCATATAATCAGGATTTGAATTGGGGGATGGAAAAAAGAGAGTTAAAAATCTATCACAGTCTCCTGAACTTCTGGGTAGATGAGAAGAGCACCTCATCCTCTAATCAACAGAGCTTAAAATTGTTCTAGACTATTTCACAAACAGATTAAGAAGACTGGTCTTACTCATAGGATAAATCTTACCTACCATGGGGATGATATTCAATTAGATACTGTTTATGTAGTGTTTTCTCTCTGAACTTACTTTCTTAATGCAAATAACTTTGGGAAAAGGATCAGTTATGTCTGTAATCTCAGAGTAAACTAGTTTTTAAAGTCACTTTCCTTCTTGCCAGAAAAATAGCTGCATGAGTGAATTGGGCACATGTGGTATGTGCCTGCAGAAGCTCAGGACTCAGGTGGACCTGCCTGGTTTTTGATCTCAGCTCTGCCACTTATGTAGCTCTGTGTCATTGGGCAAATTCCTCCACCATATTAAGTCTAGTTTCCTTGACTCTCTGAAGTCAATACAAAAGTAATAACCAATTTCGAGTTGTAGTTGTGAAGATCAAAGGGCTAAATTATGAAAAGTTTTTGGTGTGGTTCCTAGTACATTTTAAGCAATTTTAAATGTTTGCTATTGTTATTTTTATTATAAGAAATGATGGCTAGAGAAAGAACAGTGAAGGGCATAAGGACTTAGGCATCAGAAATGTCCCAAGGATGCTGGCACAAAAAAAAACAAAAAGAGAACACTTCAGCTAACTTTATAATTTTCCATTGAACTTCCCTGTAGAGTAACTCAGAAAAGTGTTTGTGGCTGGCCGCAGGATTTCTTACCAATATAATCTTATGCAAATTAGTAGCCATAATATCATGCACCTGTGGTATTCTAGAATGCCTCTGTCCCTTTTGTCCCTTCTTTTCTCCTCATGGCCCTCTGATGATCTTTGAAAGGTAGTGTATCCAGCACCCACTCCACCAAGTCTGAAACCATCACTCCCATGCAGCAAAGGCTCACATGCTGCCCTGGTCCTGGGGACAGAGGTGGCAGCAGGTTGCTGACCATGTGAGTGGTACTTGTTATCTCCCCACATAGCATCATCAATCACAGGCTGGCAGATGATCCCAGTACTGCCAGGAAAAGTCATACCAATTTATTAGCAAAAGGAACAAAGACAGAGCAAAAGCTGGTGGTATGGGCATTGTTCAGCTTTATCAGGAATTTCATTGTTTCGTGTTGGGACAACGTGACCAAAGCAGCTTTTTGAGGCCAGCTGCTTCCTTGATCTTCCAAAATAAGTTTCTAATGAACTTGAGACTACATGTTGCTTTGGTCCAGGCAGTAGGACAATGTTTTCTTCCCATTACAGGAGTGTGGAAAATGCTCGAGGTTAATTTTTTCCTCCACAGGATGAGACATCTCAAGCCAGTTTGAAATATTTATTAAAAAAACAATCATATTTTATTTTAAGAACATTATTTCAGTATGCTTTCATTCATTTAAAATAAAAACCTTGTTGCAAACTCTCTCAATATGCTAAGAATATATTATTTTTTGAGCAGAAAATATTATTTTTTAACAATCCTTTTAAGGTTATCATTTTAGATATAGACTTGTGGATGAGTTATTTAATGTCTTGTGAGTTTGTTCACTTTTAAAATAATAACACTTAAAATATATTAGTATGGCCAAATTTCAAGTTAAATAAAGTTCTAGGAAGTTCCCTATCTTTGATGGGTTTGTGTACAGGTTGGGGAGAGAAAAATACAAACAGAAAATAATTAGAGAACCAAACAGGAAAATTCTGATCTAGTGCCAATTTGTTAGTACTGAGGATAATTAAGGTGGGAGGATACACGTGGGAGGGATTAATGTCAATTTAGTAGCCAGCTATGGTTTCACAGAGGGTGTGAAATTAAACTGGGCTTTGCCAGATGGATAGACTATGGGTTGATGTGGAGAACATAGAAGGGCAATGGATTTAGAGATAACAGTGTAAGGAAAGATGCAGGGTTGAGAAGGAGCACAGTAATGTTAATAATGGCATTCACGCGTGCCATTAAGCAATACATTGGCCAAAGCAGTGCTAAGATTGGAGTCAAATAAACCTGGGCTTCACTTTTAGCCCTGCGAATTACTAGTTGAGTGATCTTAGCCAAAGTATTTAAATCTCTCTGTGTCAGTTTACTCGTTACTAAAATGACAATAATAATGTGTCTATCTCACAGGAATTTTGTAGAGAGTGAAAGAGGGATGTAAGTGAAACATAGTGCTCACTCTGAAAGATCGATGAGTGGTTCCCGGTTTTATGATTGCCATTGCTGTTATCAATTTTAGGAGGAGCGATAGTGTTCTGACCTTTACAGTAAGATTAGATTGATTTTAAGTGGTGTTGGGATATGATTACGTGCATACAGTCTCAAATACAAGGTAGGGGGCTTATGTCTAAGGTGAGCAGATACCCCTGTTTACCTGAGGCAATCTTCATTAACATCTGTGGTCTTGACATAAATATTGAAAGTGCTATTTTTTCACTCACAAATGTGTCCTGGTTTGGCCAATAAATTACATGGTCATATCTCATAACCAGTGCAGGACAATAAAAAGCAGTGTAGCTTTTTTTTTTTTTTTTTTTGCGGTACACGGGCCTCTCACTGTTGTGGCCTCTCCCGTTGCGGAGCACAGGCTCCGGACGCGCAGGCTTAGAGGCCATAGGCTCACGGGCCCGGCCGCTCCGCGGCATGTGGGATCTTCCCAGATCGGGGCACAAACCCGTGTCCCCTGCATCGGTAGGCAGACTCTCAACCACTGCGCCACCAGGGAAGCCCAGCAGTGTAGCTTTTTCAAAAGGAGAAATGATGGGACAGAAGCAGTGTTTTAGGAAGATTTCTGTGGTCACGGCACTCAAGAGGCTTAGAGAACATGAAAGGCAGGAAGAAAAGCAAGAAAACTGCTCTTCCTGACAGCACCCTGACATTGCCCATCAGGCAATGATGGCAGAGACAAGAGAGGATTTCAATATACATCCTAGGAACAAAAGCAGGGCCCAGGCAGAAAGGGGCATGCTCTTCTTCCTAAACTTACCCCAACCTCTGACCCCTCACATCCCTTAAGTAGTTCTCAAACCCTTCTTAATATTGATAGAACTCCTAGGTAGAATCACAACTCTTTATTGAAGGAAACCCTATGATCAGGGAGCCAGCTCTAGTCCATCCTGAGAAGGGGAATTGAAGCTTCTAATCACTCTGACTTGATATAAGACAAATGGCATAAACAAGGCAGAATTATGTAAGAAATAGTTCTTCTGCAATGATCTCTGACCTTCATGGGTATATTATAACTTTTCCTTGTTCAAAGTGCTCTGAACATTTATGTTGAATGACCCAGCATCTTGTTCCAAACTTGGGCCTGTCCTATTTGGTATTTCAGAGCATGCAACTCTTAAAGGGAGTAGACTTCCCCATGATGGTGGGGCAGTTTAATTGAGACAAAAATATCCACTTCTTATATAAAAGAAAAAGGCAAGAGGGGTAAGAGACGGACGCTGGTGGCTGGACAGCTCACTGAGCACAGTGATGGATGATAGTAGGAGGTAGAAGCTGGACTGAACAGGGCAGAATTCTCTGCTTGATTTGGGTGAAGGCAACGGGGACAGACTCCAGGAGGGTGGAGACCAGAGGCCAAAATCTGGGCATTGTGTTGGGGAGAGCAGGGAGGAGAGGATCAGTGCATTTGGAGAGAAACTTTGGAAAGATGAATCTCTGTTCTGGGTATCTATATGGTTGTGTGCTATGGGGTATGCACTGTAAACCTTTCTCCATCAGCCAAATGTAATTACTAGAACATAGAAAATTCTACGTTGCTGTCTTATGTTTTCAGTGCTGGGCACTATGAGGAAGAGCAGGGTCCTGTGGCTAAGTGAGGACAGTGATGACATGGGGCGAGTCTGTTCAGATCAGGTGCAACAGACTCAGAGCTACACTTGCAGGTACCTTACCGAGCTGAAATCTGGACCAGGAGAAAATCAGAAGCAAAAACTCTGGTTTTGGAATATTATGTCTCAAATGTTTTGTGCACAGACTTTTGACCAGTCAAGTCTGAAGAAGACCATTGTGTCTGAATGAGGCATTTCTTCTTTGGGAGTGTTTTCCTGAAAGCTCCAAACTAATTAAGCTTATAAACTTCCAAATGCTGAAGAGGAGCTCTTAATTTAAAGAAAATCTAAAGTGAACCCTCTAGGAAAGCACAGAATCCTTTTGTAATGCAAATAACCCCTCCCCAGTGCCATTACAAGTGCCATCTTGTAAGTTTCTGAGTTGGGAAAATGCTAGACCCACCTGTATTCCAGTCACAGCACAGTGAGAAAGCAGAGCATAATAGATGGTGAGCCCTAGGAATATTTCAACCCTAGCAGCATGGTTCACTGTTGTCTATGACATGTTGTTAAATTATTGATATTCAGCCAGGCTTTGGGACACAGGCTTTGTTGTTCAGAGCTAACAAAGCCACCTGAGAGAATGCAGTAATGAGAGAGCAGGGACTTGGCCATGATGGGGTGAGGTTTCTGGGTGGCTAGTCCTGCCCAAAACAGGAGAGAGCTACAAATTATTTGGATTGACCATCCTTGCAAAAAAGAAGAGAAAATAGGTGCATTAATGAAATTCTTACAACAGATGGCAAACTGTCTTTGGATCCTCTGGTGGGGGAAAAGGGGAAAAAAACAGTCAAAGAATATTTTATATGAGTATATCACACAGAATCCACTTGCTCTGAGGACACAGAGCTAAGAGACATTCAGTTAAATTATTTAACAGAAGATGACAGAAAAGAATTAAAGAAATTTTCTCATCTCAAGTTAAAACAACAATCCACTGTCTATCCACGGGTAAATCTCTGGGTCCAGATGGTTGCCCTACAGAATTTTAGCAAACATTTGGAGAGATAATAAGGCCTGTAACAGTAGATAATTACTCACTTATATATGGCTCAGTGCCCCCTCATCTACATTAGTTTCTATAGTAGGTTTTTGCCAAAAGAAAGGAAGCAGACCCCTGCTCTATTTTTTCATTTGTAATATTCTCTGTGCAGTTGCCAGGAACCATCCTTTTTATTTCAGTGTCCTTATGAAGACCTTTGAGAACAATGGGAAGGTGAGGAGACATTTAATATTACTGAAATAGGATACAAAAATAGCTACTAGGAAGTCCTCCAGGAAAATAGGTGAAGGTCCACTTTAAGATTTTCAAGAAACCTTATCTGATTAATCTGTTTAGGGGAGGGGGCTCCCATTTACCCATTCCCTCATTTTCGCCACTCAATTTCCCAAGGAGAGGAGTAAACATTGGCATTTGAGAAGTATGTAGGATTGAACATCCACCCTGCAGCATAAAGAGTGCAAAGGTCACAGATGTTCCTTTAGCAACCAGTTCACAGCCATTTTGCCAGGGGCTTAATGGAGGCTGATGAGATTAGCTACAATCTGTGCTCTAAGGCTGAGAAGCAAGGGTGAGGCTCCCAACTGCAGGCTTCACTGACCAGACTGGCTATAAATGTCTCTACAAATTATAGATGTTTCTGGGAGATCATAATCTGTAGCTCTTGTGGATGATTTTCCCCTCTGCCGAGCATTTTACAAAGACAAAATAATTTATCCTCTCACCAATCCAATGATTTCAGACTGAGTGATTTTTCCCATTTTATAGATGGAGAAACTGAGCGCCAAAAGTCTTGCCTTTTAGTCATCAACACTTTGAAGATGAAGCAAATATGGAACAGCCAATAATTACATAGTCATTTCAACCTCAGGCAAATATGTCTACCAGACATCCATGCACAGAAATCACAGTCATGTTTACTTATTAAGGCAATGATAACAGTTACCATTTATTGAGTATTTCATATGCACTGCACTGTCCATATGTTAGATTGCTCAATCTTCACCATCCTTTAGAACAGTGACCCTCATACTTGGCTGTGTGTTAGGATACACCTGGGGAGACATAAAAATCCTGATGCCCACTTCCTAGATCAATGTAATCAGAATCTCTGGTAGGTGGGGACCAGATATCAGTATTTTTTAAAGCATCCCAGGTGATTTTAATATGCAATCAAAGTAAAAAACATTTTGGATAAGAAAACTAGAAGAGAAATAGAGAAAGAGAAGGATATTCAGATTGAATAATACAGTGTTGTATTTTATTTTATTTTTTTCGGTGAAAGAGACTTGAGTTGTGAGATGAGTAGAAAGGGCTAGTGGAGAAGAAACATAAAGGAAACAGAAGAGAAGGGGTCATTAACAGACTGATTTCCCAGAGGAAATAGGAGAATGAGGATTAGCCACTTCCTCCTTTATGTCTCTTTGTGCACTTACAGATTTCTGTTGGAACATCTATTACCCTAAATATTTTGCTTGCACGTCTGTCTTCTTTCCAGACTACAAATTGCTTGAGGCATGGAACACTGGCCTCATCATATATATGTCCAGCACCTTCAGTAATGTCTGAGATATAACAGGCTCTCAGGTGCTGGATAAATGAAATAATGAATTTGGGAAATTAAAAAAAATCTTTACTTTGTAGAAAAGACACTCCAACTGTCTTTCACAGTGTTTAAAACTCATGCAATGAATCACTCTTTTAGACTAAAGCTCTGATAACCTGAGTTAAAAATTGGTTGCAAGGACATTACAGTGCAGTGCTACCTTCAGCCATTTGTGCTTCTGCATAAATTATTTTGACTGATTGGCCTATCAGTCACCAACAGGAACCAAAGGGAATGAGAATCAGGACACGATGGGGTTAAGAACAGGAGAGGGTAGAGCCCAGAGCACTGGGGTCAGCTTTCAGGCCTCTGGGAGGCACCTAGAGCCAGGATAGCTGAGGCAACTGTGTGTGTGTGTGTGTGTGTGTGTGTGTGTGTGTGTGTGTGTGTGTGTGTGTGTGTGTGTG
>NW_021703765.1:31662377-31736375 GCF_005190385.1 Monodon monoceros
GTGTGTGTGTGTGTGTGTGTGTGTGTGTGTGTGTGTGTGTGTGTGTGGTATTAAGGGGATGGTCAGGAAAGTCAGGTGCACCCAAACTCCTGGTATCTCAAAGGCTGTCTTGGAGCCAGATTTAGAACCGTACATCATGCTATCACGTAGCATCATTTGTGCTCTCCAGTTTTCTATGTATAGGCTCCTCAGGAAACTGATGAATAATAGACAATGCCACATTTCATTCAGATGGACCAATTAATCCCAGAGGGAACATTATTTGGTGATTTGTAGAACATTCTGTGAATGCAGAGAAACGTCACATGCAATGCTCCAGCTCACAACTATTGCCAGCAGGGGCCCTCACTTCATGGCATCACCCAACGTTGAGTCCTGCCATTGTTCTATACCCAAGGGTTAAGTCCATCTTGCTCTTACCCACTTATGGGAACTTGCACCATCTTGCCCAAATACTCAGTACTGCCTTGCTTTGACTCTAACCCAAGCCCATTTTTTTCCTCTCTGGAATTATCTGCTCTCTGATCAATATTCATAGTCTCAAATTCTTTCTTAAATATATTTTCCAGCTTCTTACCTTAATCATGAAACAATTTTACCTCCAATAGTTCAAAATTATTGCTCTCTGGCTGAAATTTCCCACCTTTCCTGCTTGCTTATTCAAGTAGCCTTACCATGAATATTCAGACCTTTACTTCTTTGACCCCTATTAAAAAACTTTTCCTTTTGGCTATCCATTGACTTTTAACCTGTTTTCACTCTCCTCCCTATCCAGCTTAGACTGTTTGGCCTATCATCACAATTAAACTTGTTTACACAAGTGGTAAATTCCATTTCCCCTCTGTTCCTTATTGCGTTCATCTGGGACAAATTCAGCTCTTGGATAAAACTATTGCCAGGAAATGTCATGTTCTGTTGAAAAAGACATCACATAACAGAATAGTGTAATTCCACTGTGAATTTATGATTGTCAACCTCAACTGAGTCTCGATAATAGTACTACCCAATGATTCTATTATGTTTATCTGGTCAATTTTCTCTCCAACTTTTACAATGGCTATTTTAGACTTATTCCATTTTCATTAATCTTCTGACTCTCCCCTTCTGCCCCTGCCCATTCTCAGCAGAGGATTTTTTACTCATTTAACAGGGAAGATTGATGGGAGCTTCTTTGTCTTTCCACCTCCATGTCTATCTGTGCTCATTCTTATTTCTCTCTGACTTGTTAAAAAAGAGGAATACTTATCTTCTTATAATGTCAATTCCTTTCTATGTATTTCAGAACAGTATATTCTTGGTCATACATTCCGTCTACTGGAACATCCACCAGATCTTTTTATAGGATCATCCTAATTCTCTGTTAAACAAGCTCTAGTCTCTAATAAATAAGATTTTACTTTCAACTCCACTCTCACCCTTCAATACTACCTATATTCCTCCTTACATCAGAACTAAAATTTTTGAGAGATTTTCATGTTTCAATTTCTTTATATCCCATGAATTCTTGAGCTCATTTGATCAGGTTTGTATCAAAATCCCTACTACTCCACCAAATGCCCTGGTTGCTAAAGTCTACCATGTCCTAAAATCAATTTAACATTTTTTTGTTTCCTTTTTTCTTGACTTTTAAGTAAAATCAGACATTTCTAGCTTCTCCACCTGGAAATTCTCTTTCTGTTTTTGACAACAACATACTTTTCTGTATTTACTCCTACTTCTCTGAAAATGCCTTCTCAGTTTTGCCTTTAAATATCATAATTCTTTAATATTTAATCTTAAGTACTCTCCATTTTTTTTTAACCTTACTCTCTACTCTTCCTGGACAATTATATTCAGTCATAGAGATTTCTCATTTGTTCACTAATGACTCAAATTTTAATTCTTACCCTAGGTTTTTCTCTGAACTTTATACCCATATATTTAACTGTCCAAGTGACATTTTCAATCATATATTTCATAGGTGCCTTGAAATCTTGTGCAGAACTAAATCTGTGATGTCCTATTGCCAATATGCTCATCTTCTATGATTTTTTTCTTTCTTTCCTTATACTGACTGTTTTTCTTGTTATTTCATTGACTGGAAACTCAAAAAGAATTAGTAGAAGCAGTGACAGTGGACATTCCTAAACTATCCCTGTCTTTAATTGAAATGCTTCTAAAATGTCACCATTAAATATATGATGACAGTAATCCAGTAGTTGACACTGCTAGTTACCTATGCAATATTCATTACCGCTTTCCTTTTACTAATAGATAATTGCTTTCAAAAAGGGCAGCAATGTGTCCATAATAATAATAATAATAATAGTAATAAAATATTGCTTTTTCAAACTCCATTGCAGCTAAAAACACAGTTATGTTTAATGACATATAAATTGAGGGTTTCCAGGAGAGGTTTATGCATTCTTGACATAGGCACTGCCCCTTCGCCTTTCCACTTCCTTCTTTCTGCCTAGGATACAGATATGATGCCTATGAAACTAGCAGCCTGTTTTTTCCATCAAAATTTATGTGGCAGAAAAGGAGAAAGATCTGGAGCCCCTGATGTCATTCTTGTATTGCCATACTGTCCTGGGCTACTACTTCTTAGGCCTCTTATAGCATGAAACAAATGAAAACTTAACTTATTTAAGCCTTTTCTGATAGGATTTTGGTTATTCTCAGCTAAAAACGAACTAATTTACATGTACCTGTGGCAGATAGAAGAATGCCTCCCAAAGATTTTCACATCCTAATCTCCAGAGTCTGCAAATGTATTACAATACTGGCAAAGGGGGTTTAAAATTACAAATAGAATTAAGATTGCTAACTTTAACTGAATTTAACATAGGTAGATTATCCTAGATTAATCAGATGGACTTAATGTAATTACAAGCGTCCTTAAAAGTTGAAGAGGAAGGTAAAAGAGAAGTTCAGAGGGATTCAGTGTGAGAAAGACTCGACCAGCCATTACTGGCTTTAAAGACAAAAAGGCCACAAGCCAAGGAATGTGGGCAGGGTCTAGAACTTTAAAAGGCAAGGAAGTAGATTCTCCCCTAGAGCCTCCAGAAGGAATGCAGCCCTACTGACATCTTGATTTTAGCCCAGTGACACCTGTGTCAAATTTCTAACCTACATAACTGTAAGATAATAAGGATATATGGTTTTAAACGATTAAGTTTGTCATAATATGTTATAGCACCTCTAGAAAACCAATATGAAATTCCAGAAGTTTCCTGCTATTTTTGTTAACAAAATATTTTATCATGAACAAATCTAAAAGCTAACCACCTGCTTTTCTGGTTCTACTGAGGAAAAATATGATGAGAAGATCCTATTTTGTATTTCTTCTCTTAAGTATTAATATGCTAGGTTACATTGGGATTACTTTAATAAATGTTCTGTTTTAATGATTACTGCATTCCTCAGATAAACAATATATGACATGATGAAATTGGTTTGTTAACATTTTATTTAGGAGTTTGGCCCTATGCTCATCAATATGATTGGCCTGTAATTTTCTTATACATTTTTACTTTTGCCTAGTTTTAGGGTTAAGGTTAAATTAACCTTGGAAAACAACTTAATAACATTTCCTAGTGTTTAGAAATTCTGAAGATCAGATATACTTTTTAAGAGTTTGACAAAACTTGGTTATATATTCATCTGGGACTAGTTTCTTTTTGAAAGATTTTTATTATAATTTATATTTTTTAATTGTTATTGAGTTTTTATTGAGATACTTTGGTAATTTATATATTATTTTGGAAAACTATTTGTTTCCTCTAAATTGTATATTAACATTTTTTCTGTATTACTCTCTGTTATTTTTTGAAATCCTTATTATATCTATAATTTATTCCCTGTTTTAATTCTAATATTATAAGCATATGTCTTCTCGCTCTCTCTCTCTTTTTGTCTCTCTCTGTCTCTTTACCCATCTCACTTTTTTTTTTTTTTTATGTCCCCCTCCTTTTTTTCATCAGTCTTACTGGAGATTTGGCTAGAAATTGCTTTTAATTTCATTATTTTTTCCCTTTCTTTAATTTGCTGCTCTTATCTTTATAATTTCCTTCTTTATTTTTTTTCCTTTTTCCTAAATTATTGCCTCTAGTGCTAGATATACCACTAGTCCTATGTTGGTTGTAACTTCCAAGCTTGGTCACATCAGCTTTAATTATCATTCAGTTCTAACTATTTTACAATTTTCATTGCAATAATTTTCACTTTGAGACAAGATATTTCAAAGTACACTTTTAAATACACACACACACACAGACGAACTTGGAGTTAATTTATTATATATTGTGTAAGATGGAAAATCAAAAAGCATTTTTTCCCACAAGTACAGTCAATTTTTAAAAACTCCATTTAATAAATATTGCCACATATGTCCACTGGTATGCCAGGACACCTTTGTCATCTATAATGAGTTGATTTTGAGGTTGTCTTTTTATTCTTTTTGTCATTTTTCTTTTGCCTATGCCAGGCCTTTAAGGACTTAATTCTTATAGGTTTATAATACAATATTTGGTAGCACCAGTCCCCTCTCCTCGTTCTTCTTTAAGAGTCTTGACTATTCTTCACTCTTTTTTTTTTATATGTATGTTTTAAACTTCAGTTTATCAAATCTATAGGCAAATTAGAGAAATAATTGACAATTTTATAATATTGATCATTTCCTCTTTGAATACAGTATCTTTCTACTTCTTTAATAACTCTAAATAAATAAAATATTATAATGGTCTTACTACAAATTTTTCTTGTCTTTGCTACCTTTATTTCTAGATATTTCCTACTGTTCTTTTATGATGTTGTCTTCCTTTTAGTTACATTTTCTGGTGTATGGAAATGCAACTGACTTTGATTATCTTATCACCCAGCCATCTTGCTAAGCTCCTCCATGATTCTAAAATTTATTCATAGTTTCTTTTTTCATATAAAGTCTCATATAATTTATAGTAATGATATTTTGAATACTCTTTTCTAAACTTTAAGAATTTTTGTTTCAACTGCATTAGCTAGGATCACCAATACAAGGTAAAGGAGCTGTATTGATGAAAATGTGTGCATCATTTCATTCCGCATTCTTCTAATATTCCTGCTTATAATGATACTTGTTGTACAGACACACACACTTTTTTTTTAGTGTTAAGACATCCTCTTCTCTTTTTAGTTTGCTGGAAACTTTTAACATGAATTTATATTTAATTTTATTTAGTGTATTATGGAGTCTATTGAAACATTAATATGGATATTCTTTTTTCATCTGTTAATGTTCATTTCTGTGATAAACCCAAATTGGTCATGGTATGTTTCCTGTATGATAATGGTTTCAAATGGTTAACATTTTGGTTAGGGTTTTTGCATCTGAATTTTTGACTTAAATGGGTCTATTGTTTTATTTGTTTTAGTATCTTAGACTAGTTTTATCTCTTTGTTTCTCTGTGCTCCATTTTGGGGATAAATTTTTCTATTTTTTCCCCAACTCTCTAAATACTATTTTGGCCTATTTTGAGTTTGCATTACTAATACATTTTATATTAATGAAAATATTTGATCAAACAAGATTTTCTACTTATTTCTTTTTTAAATACATGATACATTATATCCATACGTATTTGTTTTATTTCTGCCCATTTTTTCATAAGTTTTTCTTCTAAAGTAATGAAAAGTATGTCATCTGTTATATCTTTAAATATCCTAAACATAATTATCTTAAATTCTTTATCTGACTATCCCATAACTTTAACTTTTTATGGAGAATTTATTACCAAGTCCAAGCTCACTCTGCTCGCCACATGACAGGCCAATAAATCGGACATGAGGTGCTGAGGCAAGGAATATGACCTTATTCGGAAAGCCAGCAGACAGAGAAGATGGCAGAGTAAAGTCTCAAAATAACCATCTTATCAGGGTCTGGATACCAGTTTCTTTTGTAGAACAGAGAAGGGGAGGAGATGAACAAGTAAAGTAAAAAGGCCGTAAGTTTTGCAAATATCACCTAGAAGGGCTAGCCTCAGGAAGGGGATGTGTTAATTTCTTCTTTTTTGCAACTTCTTGTAACTTCTTTCTTGTCCACAGGTAGACAGGGTTCAGATGTTTACCTGAACAAAGGCACTTCGGTTTAACATTCAGGCACAGGAGCAGGGTTCCCTGAGGTAGGCCATTAGGTATAGACAGTATCGTTTTAGTGAACAAAAGCAGTGGAAACCAAAGGTTAAAGTAGAAGAAACAGATCCAACATGTAGTCAGATTTGGCTCTTCCCTGTTATAAAATGACCCTCCTGGTAGGTTTTGTTTGTTGTTGTTATTATCTGTTTGCTTGTTTTTTATTCAATTGATATTAATTTTTTTCATGTGTTTAAAATTTTGAGTTATAGGTATATTTTTTTGTGGGGACTATTTTTTCTCTAGTCTTCTCTCTACCCCTATGCTCATCTCTTACTTCTAGTCATTTTGCAGCACCCTCTCTCTCCCTCACAGGACCAGGTCTCATAAGTGTGGGAATGGTTTCCTGTTTAGTGGTAGTATTAAAGGCCTTGCAGATCCAGCCACACAGCCAGTGGGTGTCTTGGCTCTGTTCCTGATATAGCGTCTATGTCTGTGCCTTTCTGCACATTGGTATAAGAGCCACAACCCAACTTATTTTTTTATTTTAAAATTAACCTATAGTAAAATTCACTGTTTTTGGTGTACAGTTCAGGATTTTGACAAATGCATGGAATCTTGCAATCAATACCACAATCAATATACAGAATAGCTTCATCATAACACCACCCGCCCCCCACCTACACACATTCCTTTCTGCTGTTTTTTGTTTTTTTTTTTTTGCGTTATGCGGGCCTCTCACTGTTGTGGCCTCTCCCATTGCGGAGCACAGGCTCCGGACACACAGGCTCAGTGGCCATGGCTCACGGGCCTAGCTGCTCTGCGGCATGTGGGATCTTCCCGGACCGGGGCACGAACCCGTGTCCCCTGCATCGGCAGGCGGACTCTCAACCACTGCCCCACCAGGGAACCCCTGTCTTTTTTTTTTAATAAACTTTTTTTAGAGAAGTTTTATATTCACAGAACAATTGAGCAGAAGGCACAGAAATTATCCATATACCCTCTGCCTTCACACGTGTCTGCTCGCTCCTATTATCAACATCTCCACCAGAGTGGTATATTTGTTAAAATCTACTCCCAATCTTTGACTTGTCTTTCCATTTTCTAGATAATGTTTTTTGTAGAGAAGAATTTCTTTTTATTTTAATGAATTCCAGCTTATTGATTCTTTCTTTCATGGAATGTGGCTTTGGTGTCATATCTAGGAAATCATTGCCCAAACCCAGGTCATCTAGGTTCTCAACTATGTTTTCTTTTAGGAGTTTTATAATTTTGTGTTTCACATTGAGATTTGTGACTCATTTTGAGTTAATTTTTGTGAAGGGAGTAAGTTCTGTGTCCAGATTCATTTTTTTGCATATGGATATACAGTTGTCTCACCACTATTTATTGATAAAACTACTTTTCCTCCATGTTTTGCCTTTGTTCCTTTGTGAATGATAAGTTGACTATATATATGTGAGTATATTTCTGGACTCTACTCTGTTCCATTGAGCTATCTGTATGTTCTTTCACCACACTTGCTGCCCTTTTACAGTCAAATCCTCCAGCCATTCAACCCACAGGAACCACTGATCTGTTCTCCATCCATGTAGTTCTGCCTTTTCCGGAATGACATATAACTAGAATCATAAAGTGTATAGTGTTTTGAATCTGGATTCTTCACTTAGCTTCATGCATTTTAATTCTATGTATGTTCTATGCATATTTTATTCCTTTTTATTGTTAAGTACTATTCCTTTGTGTGAATGGACTGGTTTGTTTAATCATTTTTCAGTTGAGGGCCATTTGGATTGCTTCTACTTTGGGCCAATTGCCTATACAGCTTCTATAAACATTTGGTATAAATAAGCATGTAGGTTTTCATTTCACTTGCTAGAAACCAGGTGTTAATAGTCAACAGTTTGTGGGTGTTTTTGTAGCTTATTTGTACCAATGAGGGGGCCCCCTCTTGTCCTTTCAAACAGAGACCCTGGATTCAGTCACCTTTCTAAAATCCAGGGCATTAAGTCTCGCCCCATAGAAGCAGAATTATTTGCTACCATTATCTGTCTTTAAATCGGCATTGAGAAGACCTACAGCTTTATTTTCTGTCTTCATCTTGTTTTCCTGTTCCATTTCTGGTCCATTAAGATATTGGTTTTCTCATGATATGTTCTGTCCATAATTACTATGTGACCAAACAGAAGGGGTGATCAAAGTGTCAGCGCACAGAACACTGGAACAAAAGCCCCTGGAATTCCCGGAAAGCCCTGCTTATGTGAATTGCATCATCATCCATCCAACTGAGCAAATCAGAGAACTGAGAATATTTTTGCTGTCTCCTTAACATCAGCTTCCATATCAAGCACAAAATTTTATTGGTTTTTACCTTATTCTTCCACTCCCTTCCATCTCCTGTGTCTACTCTGATCCAGGCTCTTGTCATTTCTCACTAGGCCTCTGCTATGGATTCCTAAGTGGTCCTCCCCATTTACTCTTCTCCTCTTTTTCTTGCTTTAAATAGTCTGTGGTTTCCATTGACCTTCCTTTATAAAGGAATAAGACCTGGGGAAGGGTGGAGGGCTCTGTCTGTTGCCTACCTTATTAACCTTTTGTGGAGACCATTCTTTCATGTGTGTTCTATTCATACCAATCTCTTCTCAGTCAGTGCTTTGTAAATGGCAAGCTGGTCTTGCTTCAGGACCTTCACAGGTATTAATCTTTTCTCTTGAAGTGTTTTTTTTTTTTTTTCTTTCTTGTCAAGCTCCCTTTCATATATAATTTCTACTAAAACTTGGTAAGAAGCCTTCAAGGAAACACCCCCTGGCTCCTCAGACTTCTTCACGTTCTGATTACATACTCTCATGACACTTTGTACTTACAGCAAGTCTTTAATCTATCGTTGAATGTCTATCTTGCTTTCCTTGTTCATGACTGTAGCACCTTAAGTTTGACAACACTAAGTTCCAAACTAAATATTTCTATGTAAATTAATAACTAGCTAGGAAAACACTTATGTATTTGAGGAGTTATTTAAGTGGTATAATTTGATGGATGCCAAATAATTCTCTGTCTTCAAATATGTCACCGGCTGTTGTCTGAAAGTTTATCAATTTTCACTGCTTTTCATTAACCACTGCCCTGTTCAGACTCCTCCTTTAAAAGGCTATTCCTTCTAGTAAAGCTAATTCGTAAGTGTAATTAGATTATGAAATTGCTTTCATTCCTAAGGGACAGACTGTCAGATGACATAGATAACATCACAGGAAATTTCCCACGTTAAGCTCTTACAAAATTGGGGTGGTGAGGTAAAAGTGAAACTACACTGCCTAGTTCTTTCCCAGAGTATATATTTAGCAAATGCATCAGTTAGTTTTATTGTGATGGCTTCATTACCACCCTAGAACAGTCAGCACAATTTGATTGAATTGACTGACGATGGTGTCTCTCTAGGCTTAAACAATGAGGCTGTTTGTTCAGAGTGAGTTAATCTCTTTGGGGCAAATGCTCTTAGAGAGCCTAGGATTGTTTCCTTAGACTTATTCTTGGAATTGGGTCATATATTTAGCATCTATGACCCCAACAATTTGGCTTATAACTTGGAAAAGTCCATCTTGCTGGCTGACATTCTTCTGAATGATCAGTGACTGTTTCATGGCATACAAATTGCAGGATAAATACCAAGCTTATTATACTTAGCTTATTAGGACTTTCAAATTTTTATTTAATTTTATTTAATTTTAATTAATTTATTTATTTACAGTACACAGGCCTCTCATTGTTGTGGCCTCTCCCATTGCGGAGCACAGGCTCCGGACATGCAGGCTCAGCGGCCATGGCTCACGGGCCCAGCCGCTCCGCGGCATGTGGGATCTTCCCGGACCGGGGCGCGAACCCGTGTCCCCTGCATCGGCAGGCGGACTCTCAACCACTGCCCCACCAGGGAAGCCCCTATTTATTTATTTTTATAAGCAGATATTGAGACAAAGGGCTTCTGAAAATGTTTATAATGCCTCTAAAGGAAGAGGTCTTCCTTTTTGTTTTTTTTCCTGGGAGCTCCAGAATCTTGTTACAAGGGACAATGATTGTTAAGAAATGTGTATTTTATTAACAGCTAACATTAATTGAGTATAGAATATGTGCTTAGTGTTACAAATAGCTCTTTATATTGTATTATTGTATTTAATCCTCAACTCTACTGGCAAGCTGCTGTTATTACCTCTTTTTTTTTTTGAGGAACATAATGATTTATTTCACTGAATTTATTTCAAAGAATGGAAAAATGATAGTAATCATTATTTGTAAAAGAGAAGGAATCAGTATAATTACTCTTGAAAAAATACATTTTACTAAGAATAAAATCCAGAATTATTTGTATTTTTATAGAGTATTCTTCATTATACCAAGGATTTCATAATACATATCCCTAGTTACCCTATATCTGAAGACAAAATTTAAATGATTGAGCAAGAGTAATGTCTGGAGGTGAATGAGATTAAGTGGTTAGTAAAGTGGAATTTTAACATCCTTGGGGTCAGCCATGTTATCATTTAGACCACTCTCCACTGCAGTCCTCACTTCTGTGTTTTTCACAATATATTGGGGAGGAATGGAATGCTTATAACATTTCATGTTCTGAGCAAGGCTTTTAAAGTCATAAGCTCCAAGTACTTTGTTAGCTTATTGACATACTTGTATCCAATGCAAAAAAAAAAAAAAATTGGGATTAAAAATCCCAAGGAATTTTAATTAATCCCAAGGATTAATAAATCCCAAAGGATATTCTTGCTGGATTATATAACAATACACATCGATGTAACTCATGTTTAGACTTCAGATCCAAACAGAACAAAGTTGGTTTTGCCACGGATAATATCCATCATATAAACATTGCACAACTTTGTATTGGCAACTTGATTCTTTTTTCTTTTCCTTTTGGTACGCGGGCCTCTCACTGTTGTGGCCTCTCCCGTTGCAGAGCACAGGCTCCGGACGCGCAGTCTCAGCGGCCATGGCTCACGGGCCCAGCCACTCCGCGGCATGTGGGATCCTCCCGGATCGGGGCACGAACCCGTGTCCCCTGAATCGGCAGGCGGACTCTTAACGACTGCACCACCAGGGAAGCCCTGGCAACTTGATTTTAAGTGATCTTTGGAAAGGTGTAGGAGTACTTTTGTAAGACCTCTTATGTGTCCAAAGTAGAAGGCTGGAGTAATGCAAAAATAGTTTTGATTCATTGAGCCCCCTCTGGAAAGTTATAAAATGCTGTAAGCAACAACAGATATATTATGTAGGGACATTCCCAAGACACTATTACCTCTATTTTATTGATGAAGAAACTGTGTCCCAGAAAGGTTAAATAACTTGTCAAAAGTCAACTTGCCAAGTCAGGGTTGAAAGCCCCCAGAGTGATCTTCTCCCTAGGTGCCAACAAAAGTTCCAAGAGGCTTGGTATGCAGCCAGTCTCAGATGATTCTATTGTGGCTGACTTCCAGAATCGTGCTTGCTCTGAAAGAAATTATTGAAGAAAAAAATAGTCAACATTGCTACAGATATGAGTCATGTGGATGAACTGAGAAAAAAGAAGCAAAGTGGTACAAAAACTTGAGGTTAAACATTTGCTACATCTCTTCCAAATGTAGCCATTTGCTCCAGAGCATGGATGATGTGGCCTGGTTCTGGAGTTGGGCTCAATGCAAAGGAAATGAAAACCTATTGTTTGCTTTTTAAGAAACAATGCCTAAAGGGCTAGAAAATAAATGTAATTTTCTATAATGCGAGGACGCATATTTAAGGTTCAGAATTTAACCCAGGGACTAACCTCTTGCCTCTGTAGCTTGATCTCAGGAATCTTGAAATGCCAACATGAATCTCTTACCCTTCCCAATGCCATGTGCCTGAAAACTTGCTCTTCACACTTTATTCCTTTAGTTTTATGCTCTAGTCCCTGTGACAATGCAATTTCTTCTTCAGAAGCTTCTCATTTAGAACTAGTGATTCTAAACCAGCACATGTGAAAAATATGTCACACTCCCATCAGCAACTGTGGTTCATTATGGCAGCAATTGTCAGATGTTCCCACAACTTCTGAGTGCAGGAGATATCAAATTTCAGGGTGAGGAGTTGGTGGGGAGAAAATAGGAAACCACACTGTCAAGACAGGAGCTAAATATGCATTTAAGTGAGGGGAAAAGGCCAGTAGTGGGCACCTGGAGCAGAAGGGTAAAGAAGAGGGTAGAAACTATAACAACAAACTATTTTGGCTTCACAATTTACCAAAGATGAGTCTGTTAAATACAATGATAGGACAATAGTTTACAGGTTTACTTAGCAGCATCTGGTGTCATCTAATAGATCTCAAGGCCACTTGAATTATGATACCAATGTTCTCAGCACTGCCCTTATTATGGGTGAGAAAAAAGATGGACTTTAGCGGACAACTTAGATTCTAATCTCTGCATCATCATAGATTGGCTCAGTAATCCTGAGTATATTAATTAAACTCTCTGAGAATGTTTCTACTATAACACGGTACAGATGGGTAACAATATTTACATGAGTGACCTGCTCAATGTATCCTTAGCAGTCTTTCAGCTAGGACTTGAAATGTTTTCATTTATGTAGCGTAAGTTGGACTTAGAAATATTGCTACCCTACTTTTGAATTTCTTTTCATGGTCCATTATGACCTACTCATCCCCCTTTACAATCTAATTATTAAGGCTTGGAGTTTGGAGTCAGACAGGTATGAGGTTTAATTCCAGCCTCACCACCAAGTAACTGTTATTTCACCCAAGGATGAGGTGTGGGGTTGGTGAGGAACAGCACACTTGGCATCAATTAGAAGAAAGTGAGTGAACTTCGGCTCAATGGAAAAAATAACTTTCTTTTATACTATGAGTCATTTACCAATAGAAGAGGCCACTTCACTGAAGTAAAATCATGTAATTTTATTGCCAGAGCCTATTCTGAAATCATGTTAGCTCCCTTTCTCAACTGACTTGTGAGATGACTGAAGCCAGGTTGTGTTTAGTGACTTTCACAGAACCACAGAGGAGGGATATAGAATCAGGAAACCTGGCTTGAGTCTGTACTCACTATTCTCTAGCTATGAAATCTTATTTCCACTGTTTTGATTTCAGCAGTCTTGAGAGAAGCTGAAGGTGTTAAGAGCCTGCTTCCCTTCATCAAAAATGTGGCTCGGGGGGCTTCCCTGGTGGCGCAGTGGTTGAGAGTCCTCCTGCCGATGCAGGGGACACGGGTTTGTGCCCCGGTCTGGGAGGATCCCACATGCCGCGGAGCGGCTAGGCCCGTGAGCCATGGCCGTTGAGCCTGCGTGTCCAGAGCCTGTGCTCCGCAACGGGAGAGGCCACAACAGTGAGAGGCCCGCGTACAGCAAAAAAAAAAAAAAAAATGTGGCTCGGAAAGCTTGGAGATGAAAGCAGAGCAGGGGAATGATGCTTTTACATCATAATCATATTAGCTTTGTTGTTTCAGCTGTAATTAAAGCAAAGAAATATGTAAGGAGGAATAATATTGATGTCTTGTACATACCACTTTTCAAGTAACTCCTCAATTATTGTGAGAATCAAGCTTTGACCTCCTCTGTCAGAAACCAGGTGAAGAATAGCTTTGATATTTATCAGAGAGGAGAGTAAGAAAATTATCAGATGTGTAAATAGATTTAGGCCTTAAAAATTTCCATGCCATGTTCTAGGAAGGGGAGAAAGGATGGAAGGGGAGAAGGGATGCAAGGAGAGGGTAGTGATAGAAGAGAGAATGTTGCAGCGGGTGGAGACAAAGAGGTGAGGGTTGGGCATAGAGGAGCGAACACTGAGGCCAAACCCAGAGGCCTGGGGGGTCATCCGCTGGCCCCTCCAGAGACTTAGGCAGTAAAGGCACTCTCTTTTTTAATGTTACAGACAAATTAAGTAACTAGAGGTGGAACATCATCATTCCATCCCTCACTCTACCTTGTGTGGCTTTGAACCTGACAAATATATGGACATAAAAGTTCTGAAATCTTCCTTGGAGCAAACTTCACTAGTTTCTGTGAAAGAAACAGGGATAGTCCCTCCTGTTTGGTTAACTAGGGCATCAGGTTCAGTGTGGACAGTGACACATGCCAGAGGCAGTAGCCAGAGAGGTTGTAGAGTCAAGATGTTTTATTTCTTATTCCACCCTTCCAGTCCACAGCGTTGATGGAAAGCAACCATGAGGGGCAAAATGTGGTCATCTCATGAGTAGCAGTTGAGAAAGTCACTAAACTTAGTAGGTTAATTTTCCTATTTATGAAAATAGTACCATGGCTGCAGGTCTTTTTTGGTTGTTATTTTATGCTCACATTAGATAATGTGCAGTATTGTAATGATAAATTTGACCAATCTAGTAGAGCTGTTCACACTGGAAGCAGTCAAAAGGTGGGTTATCTGGCTCTCAGGCTATGAGGATTGTGATTCTTACACTGGGTGGGACATGGCAATCACATGTGTGAAGATGCTCTGAAAACAAAAAAACAGCACATATTTAAAGACATCTTTTTTTTTTTAAGAATGAGAGAAGAAGGAAAGCAGCTTGGTATAAGAACAAAAACCTAAGATTTGTAATTTGAGGGTCTATCTTTCAATTTCAGTTTTCTCATTGTTATTTGGATAATTTTGGACAAGTCTTCCTAAATCTCAAATGATGGTAACACTTACACCCAACTGAGAAATAAAAAAGCTGGTGGGCTTAAAAGTGTTTTGTTAACTATAAAGTGATACACTACTGTTATTTAGGGCAAGGAAGGACACTTATAAAGCATCTAGTACTGTACTATGTTATTACTGTAAAAAGTTTATCCACAAGATGTACAGAGATAGATGAATACAGAGTAGCTCATCATTTATCTCAGTCTAGACAGACTCAGCCAGTACAGGCAAAATATTAGATTCATGTCTTATAATATGAAGACATAATAGGTCAGGGAGAGAGTTTTATTTACTGCTTTCCTTCCTATAAATGTGGGGCTCAGACCTACCCAAACACTTGTTCTAACAACTGTGACCCCCAAAATTTGCTATGCTAAGATCTAGGAGGAGAGATTCAGATATACTTTGGCTTGGGTATGAACAGGGGGAGGAAAGCTATGTTATAGTGAGGTGCCACTTCAGATACTTCAGATTTCCAAGATAGCCCAGTGATCCTTCGCTCTGTATTCAGTGCACGGCTCTCTGTGGTGTTGGCTGTATCAGCTGCTCTTAGCCATGAATCAGAGCATCTTGGAGAGAATCTACTAAGTACGTACTGGGTCTGTAGCATGGAAAACATGTCTGCAAAGTTAATAGAGAGCTTCTGTTTCTGTGGGCTGAGATATTTTAATCACTGCTATTGTCAGTGAATGGTGATGACTGGGGCCATGGTGTATCCTTGTCTGGAAAAAAAAGAACAGGAGCTTAAAAAAAGACAACCAAAAAAAAGAAAAAAACCCAACCAGCCCAAGTAGGTGCCAGGTCCAATTGTGAGCTGTGACAGGTGTGTAAGCTGACTGGAGCTGGACCAGTTTCCTCTGAGGGAGGGTGTCCCTCCTGCAGGGTTATGCAGCTCACCACAGCTCCACTGCTTAGAAACAGGGGGTTAATTAGCCCAGCGTTTAATGAGAGTGTCTGGGGGAACTGCTGAGAAAATACTAAAAAATAAATGAGATGGAGACACAATGAAGAAAAGGCAGAGGGCTGTGATGTGTTCTCAAATGGCTAGTGGGAGAAATAACATGGCTGAGACAAATTGAGAATGACTGTGCAGCTGAGGCCTGACCCCAGCACCACAGGAGGTGCACTCTTGGTTAATAAACCAGCTTGGTTAATAAACCAGCAGCACAGAGACGGGGGAACTTGTGAAGCTGGGAAGCTCTGGATGGTGAATCGAAAGTGAGAGTGTGTGCGTAGGGGGTAGTGTGGAAGGGGGAGAGCTCTGTTTTCATTTTGAGGACTTGAGAATCATGACTTCTAAGGCAAAGAGACAATTATCTTCTATTCCTCAGATTATTTTTATTGACTTTCTATCAAGCTTGGTTCTTAGTCATCGAAACTAAATATTTGTGGAATAAATGAATGAATAGAAAATGAAACGAGTTTTGTTAAGTCAATGCCATGATTTCATGGCAGTGATTTTCAAACCATTCTCTGAATTGTCCAAAACTTCCATGGAAGTATGTCAGAAAACTCCATGAAACTGTTGGCCAAATTGCTTGGATGAGTGTATGGCTTTTTGGAGAAGTGCTTCAAAGACCAGAGACTCAAAAGGGTTTGATTTCGAATTAATGTCTAACTGAGCAAGTAGCTTAGTTAAGGAGTAAGTCAGGAACTTCTGATTTATGTTCCAGTGCTCTTTCCAATTCATCAGACTTGAGTCTGCATAAATATTAGAAAAATGAGCCCAAAATACACTAGATATTCATAAAAAAATTGTTAGTGCCTTGGAAATATGTCAAGACTCAGGAGGGCAAAGGGAGAATCTAGCCAAACTTTCAGGCAGATGAGTGTCTAGAAATAGGGACTTAGACAAAACCCAAAGGAGTAAGGACAGAAAATACAGTATAGTGTGAGACAAATGGTTCATGGGCCTGTTTCATTGAACTGATATTTAAAAGGAGTCACAATAGGCAAAGAACCACCACAGTCACCACAAGAGATGACAAAATATAAGAGTGAGAAATCAGAAAGAAGGTAAAACACGTAAGCAAGCCCACTTCATGCAGGGAAACCGGGCAAGGGAGTAGGAAGCAGGCTGTTACCACTTTCTCTGAATGTGGAACTTTTTTAGGTTCTACAGAAACAAATTGAAGAGTTCTCTTGTTGCCCTTAAATCCCTTAATGTGCTTTCAAACCAGTGATGTTCTCTGTCCTTTGGTGTCAGTTACATCTTCTCTGATTGCTTTTCAGTTTATAGAAATTTTCAGACATTTCTTTTAAACTGATGATTCTACTCACATTATATTTGCTGTCAGTTTTTACATTTTGTGTTTGTTTTTTATTGCCTTTTTTAAAACAACATTTTTAATTTTTGCGGGGTGTTGAAGAGAGGAGATGAGCAAAAGATGAGCATGAGTATTGATCCACAACCTTCAACTAGAAGACCTTGCTTACAAAAGCAAACACTTTTAATTTTAATGAAGTTCAATTTATGAATGTTTTATCTTATGGCTCACACTTTTGTTGTTGCCTTAAGGAGCTTTTAATATGATATCACGCTTAAAGCCTTTGCCTGAATATCCATTAGATATGTTAAGTGGTATATGAGTAATATAAAGTTCTATAAGTGTTCAGGGGAGGGAGATATCACTTAGAAGTAGGTAGTTTTGCAATGTTGCTTAACAGTTTTCCAATAAGCTACTGCTAACTCCTGAATTTTCTAAGTATTGAGATATATTGTTAATGTTTTAAGATTTGGTTTGAGTACATTAAATTTAAGAAATGTATCTATCTGTGGCCAGTGAGCTCTAAACAAAATCACTTAGTGATAAAAAGAGCCAGGAATGTTCTTAAGCTCTCAGACTCTGCCCAGCACATCCACCCTTGCCAACCATATACTTTTTTATCCCACAGGAGTTTCTTTAACATTTCAATGGATGCTTTAGGTTTCATACATTCTCTTCTTTGATTTATGAGGAATAAGTCATCTGCTTATTTTACTTATTGCTGTGATCTTTTTTGCTACATTGAGATCTTATATTCTGTTTATTTTGAACATACTTTTGAGGGACTGATGGCATGTCTGAATAAAGAAATATATTTTTTATTAGTAAATGCCCTATCATAACACTATGAGTACTTTGAGGTCTCGGTGTTTGCATTGTCAGAATTTAGCATATAGTAGGTACTCAATAAATCTTTCATGAAAGAATGAATAAGTGATTGAACTTCTGACACAGATCGGAAGAGAGCTGAACAAAACTTTTAATCCTATACCTCTATTTATCTATTCATATCGATATACATATGAGCAGTAAAACCAAGGCTGCTATGGAAAATTCTGACGTTCAAAGAAATGTTTTGTTTCCCTAATGCTGCAGAGAAAAAATCTAGTTTCTCTGTAAAATGAAGGGCATTTTTTTTCTTTTAGCTATTAAAAAATATCAGCTTTATTATGAATGCTACTTTGCTTAGCTATTTCTAAGTTGAAGAAGAAATCTAGGTGTGGTAAAGGAAAAGAAGCCCCAGCATCACTGCCTCAATATCCATCATTGATTTCAGTGGTCTGCAATCAAGCCCTGGTCCTTGTCTTGCACTGGTCACTGTTTGTACTCATGCTGGGGGAACACAGAGCCCCAGCCCCTTCTTTTACTTCCAGCTTCCCAACAGTGCTCGTAACTAGCATATGCTCTGGCTGAATGACCTGGCTTCATTCACAACTAAATCAGTACTAAAACAGTCTGGATGATAGATAGCAGCTTATCAATAATTGAAAAGAAAGGCTCAGAGATGTCCCATTATCTGAATAATTAATGCTCCATTTGGGCTTTGTAATTCCTTAATAAAACTGACTGATTGATTTGCTTAATTAATTCCTTCTTTGACAGGCTTATTGCTTTCTTTGGAGACAGGGATGGGCAAAAGAAAAAAAATAAAGATAATTTAAGCTAAAAGGAAAGATTTAAAATCTTCATAAACTTTAACCTGCTTAAAGCATTATGAAAACAAATTCTCCAGCAAACCTCCCCCAATCTCTGCTCCGCCATAAAAGACCCTCAGACTACTGTCAATAGACACCACATGTCACTTTGGTGTGTTTGGGGTGGCAGCTGATGAAACATTATGCTACATTGTAAGGGCCTCAACCACATCTGTAGTAATAAACTAAGCTCAGCCTTAAACACCTTTGAATAAGTGGATCTGAATGAATGTTTACAGCGGACTTCCATTTAAAGCAATGAGCTCTGAGCAAGGCGGTGGCAACAACCTCAGTGCTGAATGAGCTGATGGCTTTGCCTGCACAAAGCATCCCTCTGACTTTATGTGCACCTGATAGCTTCTGTCACTGGAACTTGGTCCCATACCAAGTCTGCTGCCATCCTTCCTATGATGACTGGTGTTGATCAAAGGATTGAATCACTACAGAAAATTAAATTAAAGATGGAAATAAACAGGTCATATAGGTTAAGGGTTGGACAGTGGGGATTGAGAAAAAGAAAACTGTGAATTAAGAAAATGGGGCTTCCCTGGTGGTGCAGTGGTTGAGAGTCCGCCTGCCGATGCAGGGGACACGGGTTTGTGCCCCGGTCTGGGAGGATCCCACGTGCCACGGAGCGGCTAGGTCCGTGAGCCATGGCCGCTGAGCCTGTGCGTCCGGAGCCTGTGCTCCACCACGGGAGAGGCCACAACAGTGAGAGGCCCGCGTACGGCAAAAAAAAAAAAAAAAAAAGAAAAAAGAAAAGAAAATGAATGTGAAGTAGTACTTGGCAGAGGGCAGAGAATTAATGTCATTTCTCTTAATTCTGGAGCCCACATACAATTTGCAGCTAGAAAAATAACACAATCATTCTTAGAAAATATTATAAAATTATAAAAATATTGAAGATAAACTATTCAATTGGAAGAAGAAGAAAACAAGCCTGTACTAGCGTTCATTTCAATGATTTTATCAAGTTAAGTATCTAGTATACACAATAGAAGGTATTAGTGTTGGGTGCTATTTCATTCACCTGCAGTACCATGACATTGATCCCTGTGGTTTTCTCAAGAACTTTGTTTTAGTAACCCTGGGCTACTATAACAAGATGCCACAGACTGGGTGGTTTAAACAACAGGCATTATTTCTCACAGTTCTGGAAGTCCAAGATCAAGGTGCTGACCTGTTCAGTTCCTGGTGAAGGACCTCTTTTTGGTTTGTAGATGTTTGCCTTCTTATAGATGCTGTATGCTCATATGTCAACTGGGAGGAGAGTAGGGCGTGGGGAGAGAAGAGAGACAGAGAAGAGAGAGGGTAAGCTCTTTGGTTTCTTTTTATAAGGGCATTAATCCCATCATAAGGACCTCATGACATCATCTAAATTTAATCACCTCTCAAAGACCCCCTCCTCCCACCTCCTGATACCATCACATTGGGGATTAACGCTTCAACATTTGAATTTCAGGGGAATGCAAACATTCAGTCCATAACAAAATTAGCTTAGAAGAATTGTTGGTAAAAGTGAGTTGGGTTTTGTGTATGGAAGCCCATTTCTGCTGGGGGTTTCTGTTCAAGGACTCTGGGTAATGGCAGTGTCTGTGGAAGAGTAAGGACAGGTTTATTTCCTTCAAATTTTCATGAAAAAGTAAACACATAATAAAATGAAATATATTTCCTGGTAAGGCAACACACAATTTCACAGTACGGGCAGTTTAGCTAACTGGCTGGAGGAGGTTGAAATGATCAGGACTGATCCTAAGAGGACTTGAAACAGACATCTCATAATCTTGACTTTTGTCCTAGTGAAAGCTAAAAATTTACCTTGGTTTTCTCATTTTTAATAAACCGACTACATGTCTCATACACAGGAGGTACATACATCATAAAAGAATGAACAAACAAATGGTTGAGAATACTGGAATAAACATTCTGATCACAGTTCCAGGATCTGTCACATGCCATCTCAGTAAATCTTCATAGCAGTCCTGGAAGATAAATAGCATGAGTCACATTTTACAGGTCAGAAATCTGAGACCAAAAGGTATCAGTGCAGAGAAGTAAAAGCCAAAACTGGAGCGAGGTTTAATTCATCTTTTTTTGAGCCCATTTATTTATTATAGTTACTTCGGTTTGCACCAATCCTTTACACATTTACTCAGATTCTCTCTGTCCTTCTAGGCCTCTCTCCTCCATGAAGACTTCCCTGATGGCATCAGTTTATATCAAGCTCTCCTCTCCGAATTGCTTTTGACCTTGTCGTCTCCAGTTTAGCACTAGTTTTCTTCCTTTTTTATATGTTTCATTTTTATCTTTTCATCTAGTATATAAACATCTTTACCATTATAATTTCTCTACAAATAACACAATATTTAGTACACTGTTGGTTACATAGATACCTCAATATATTTTAGATAATCAATTGATTAAACAATTTTAGATCTTTCTTTTGAAAATGTTAAAATTAAAATGTATTATACTCATCACAATATGGTTGAGTAGGCTTTTTATTGAATGTTCACTAAATGATTGCTTCTATGTGAAATATGCAGTGAAGTAATTGTAAAGGGAATAATAACACCAGACAAAAATGTAAAAGAATCCAAAATTTAGTACAGGATTAAATGTCTAATAAATTAAAATGATGAGTTTCTGAAAAGCTGTTCGTAGGTTCAGGTGACTGTAAAAACGTTGACGTGTAGTCTTCTCAGAGGCGTTTCCACCAAATAGGAATATAAGTCAGTCTTCCAAAGCTTTAAAACTAGGCATACACTTTTTAGTAGTGACATTCTATCATGAATAATTTTCCAGAAAACACCAGTTCCATCAATATTGAAAACACAGGAAGGAAGCTCCTTGCTTAGTGACACTGCAGGTTTCATAGGAGACTCATTAGGTCATTAAGTGAAGGAGCCACATTCACATTCTCACTGAACTACTCACCTTGACTCAAAGAACATTAAGTTAATTGAAATCCAATATTTATTTGTTCATTCACTCAAAAATATTTATTGAACTTCTATTCTACATCAGGCAAACTTTTAGGAATAAAATATGTTGGATGGAGGAAGCTAAATTTCAGATTAGCTAGTGGGAGGGAGACACAGAGAGAGAGAGAGGGGAATGGAGAGAGAGAATGCCATGAAGATTTTTTTTTTAATTGAACAAGTCAAATCAGTTTTAACTGCATTACAGTAGTTAGTTTCAACAGTTAAATGGGGTTCACGAGACTATGTGACCTAGATTGGATCCTAATATTTGGTAGTAACATTCAGGGCATGCTTTCTTGGGCAACATTGCCATTAAGACATTATTGTGGAGATGAACTTTCCTGGAAAAGGGAATTTCAGATGCCCTGATGTGGAAGAGTTCTTGGCAAGTTCCAGAAAGAGTGAGGAGGCCAGTGTGGTTAGATTGATGGGGCAAACGGGAGAGCAGAGTAGATGAAGGGAGAGAGTAACAGAAAGCCAGTTCATACAGGAACTTGTAAATCATAGTACAAATAGGAAGTCATAGTACAGTTTCATTCTGAGTGATATGAGTAGCCATTGGAGAGATTGTATGCCTCCTGTACCACATATGGACACCGCAGCTTCAATAGCCACTCTGGACCATCCCTTGAGCCTATGAGAATACTCACTGGCAGCACTATTTGACCTTTGAAGACTGCACATAGCAAGGAGCCTGTAGAGAGCTTGAAACATTTTCAATTACATTATCCAGGAAAACTCTACCAAGAATTTTCTTCTGAAAATATGCACAGTTTAGAAAACTACAATTTTATAGAAGTTTTGTTGTAGATGCAAATGGAAGGTATTAGGAGTTAAATTAGGTAAGGTAGTATATAATTTATTCTGGATTCAATAAAATTTAACTCCAGATAAAGACTGAGAAAACTACAACTATGTTCAAAAAAAAGCATCATTTGAAGTGCAGTTTGTTGGAGTTCACAGAGCACAGGCTTTACAGAAAACAGACCACCCTTCAGTCTACTCACAACACATTATGACTTTGGTTCAGAGTTGAGGGCTGTGAACATCACTATCCTCAACAGCAATGTTGTTGGGTGCCCAACTTATAAGGCTGCTGGGAGGAAAAATAATTATATATATATTATAATATTATATTTATTTATATGATATTTATAATTATATATTCTATATTTATCATATGTAATATATCATATATAATTTATATATAGTATGCAATATATATAATGTATATTATAATAACATATAATATGTAATATATATTGTATAATATATATATTCACATATTAATAAGGGATGCATTTTGTATCAAGTGTCATTTGTGTGAGATATAAATATATATATCTCACATATATATGTGTATATTTACATATATACTTACATATTTATAAATATGTAAATTTTACATATTAAAAAGTATATATTCTTATATATACTTATACATAAAATACATATGATACATTATATAATTTATACAATATATAAGATATTATAATAAATATTATATATAATATATAATTTGTATATTATAATATGTAATATATAAAATATAATATGTATTTTATAATTATATTATATAATTATATGTAATACATATTAATATATTATATATTACATATATATTAATATATTATATATTACATATATATTAATATATTATATATGTTATCATATATAATATTATATATTATAATACATATATGATATACATTATATATGTGTTATGTATATTTTATGTAATATATATAATATATGATATATAATTATATGTACTATTAATATAATATGAATTATATATACTGTATATTAATATAATAAAATAATAATATACATTTATTAGCATAATCAATAATAATATATAATATAATAAATAAAATATATTAATAATTTATATACAATAATATAATTTATTATGAAAATAATATATATACACTATATTTTAATAATATATTACAGTAATATGTACATTACATATATAATATATATTTTGAAGCAAAAAAATACATTTATTCTATTATATATAATAAAATATATAATATATATTACATATATTATATATAATATGTAATGTGTTATATGGTATAATATAATATATATTAATATAATATACTATAGTATGACAACAATATAATATATATAATATATATATTATTCATAATATATACATTATATTATTATACACCATATATAATATATAATATTATATATTATATGTTTATATTACATTGTATCATGAATATTATATTATATTTTTTATTACATTATAGTATCTTGTAGTAAGTTATATATACAATATATAATATGTATTGTATAATATCATAATATATTACATATCATAATAATGTGTAATATATAAAACCTGATAAAATATAGATATATAATATTATATAATATCATATATCATATATCATATATAATAATATTATATATCTTATATTTCAATATATTATATTTTCTTTTTTTTATGCAGTAGATTCTTCTTAGTCATCCATTTTACACACATCAGTGTATACATGTCAATCCCAGTCTCCCAATTCATCACACAACCACCCCCACTCCCCGCTGCTTTCCCCCTTTTGTGTCCATATGTTTGTCCTCTACATCTGTATATATATCTCATATACATATATATAAATATATATATATTTATATACATAAATATATATATAATATATATATCTCATGCAAATAACACTTGATACAAAATGTGCTTATTGATGAATGATGGATATTAATATTGTAACAAATACTTAGATGTTAGTGTATTTAAGTATGGGGAAATAAGAATGTCCACCAAGAATTAAATTGCAAAATCCACACCTTGTGAACTAAATCAGAGTGATCAAGGTTTCCTGAAAGAGACAGTTTCTTTCTTAAGCTTGCAGCAGTTGCCTGTGACCTGAAAGATTACAGAAGTTGCAAGGAATAAGGATAAGGTTCAAAATTATGAACAATTTGATGTATGTTGGTAATGAATTTCAACACATTGCTGGAGAGGAGAGCACTTTATTTTTTAACATCTTTATTGTAGTATAATTGCCTTACAATGGTGTGTTAGTTTCTGCTTTATAACAAAGTTAATCAGCTCTACATATACATATATCCTCATATCTCCTCCTTCTTGTGTCTCCCTCCCCACCTACCTATCCCACCCCTGTAGGTGGTCACAAAGCACTGAGCTGATCTCCCTGTGCTATGCAGCTGCTTCCCACTAGCTATCTATTTTACATTTGCTAGTGTATATATGTCCATGCCACTCTCTCACTTTGTCCCAGCTTACCCTTCCCCCTCCCCATGTCCTCAAGCCCATTCTCTATGTCTGCATCTTTATTTCTGTCCTGCCCCTAGGTTCTTCAGAACCACTTTTTTTGTTTGTTTTTTAGATTCCATATATATGTGTTAGCATACAGTATTTGTTTTTCTCTTTCTGACTTACTTCACTCTGTATGACAGACTCTAGGTCATCCACCTCACTACTCAATTTTGTTTCTTTTTATGGCTGAGTAATATTCCATTGTATATATGTGCCAAATCTTTATCCATTCATCTGTCAATAGACACTTAGGTTGCTTCCATGTCCTGGCTATTGTAAATAGAACTGCAATGAACATTGTGGTACATGACTCTTTGAATTATGGTTTGCTCAGGGCATATGCCCAGTAGTGGGATTGCTAGTTTGTATGATAGTCCTATTTTTAGTTTTTTTAAGGAACGTCCATCCTGTTCTCCATAGTGGCTGTACCAATTTACATTCCCACTAACAGGGCAAGAGGGTTCCCTTTTCTCCATACCCTCTGCAGCATTTATTGTTTGTAGATTTTTTGATGATGGCCATTCTGACTGGTGTGAGGTGATACCTCATTGTAGTTTTGTTTTGCATTTCTCTAATGATTAGATGTTGAGCATCCTTTCATGTGTTTGTTGGCAATCTGTATATCTTCTTTGGAAAAATGTCTATTTAGGTCTTCTACCCATTTTTTGGATTGGGTTGTTTGTTTTTGTGATATTGAGCTGCATGAGTTGCTTGTAAATTTTGGAGGTTAATACTTTGTCAGTTGCTTCATTGGCAAATATTTTCTCCCATTCTGAGGGTTGTCTTTTGGTCTTATTTATGGTTTCCTTTGCTGTGCAAAACTTTGAAGTTTCATTAGGTCCCATTTGTTTATTTTTGTTTTTATTTCCATTTCTCTCAGAGGTGGGTTAAAAAGGATTTTGCTGTGATTTATGTCATAGAGTGTTCTGCCTATGTTTTCCTCTAAGAGTTTTATAGTGTCTGGCCTTACATTTAGATAATAGGCTTTTGTGTGTTCTGTTCTCTTTGGCAAAACCATCCTGTGAAGATGAATGCCAAAGAAGATACCCAATAGATTTCATGCGCTCTGGTCGTATTGAAAAGACCATTCTAATCTCAGAATATTAATTCCATTAACTATTTTTTTTCTGAATCTAATATTCACGAATTCTGATTATTATTTGGTTTTCCACATATACCTGTCCCTGAGAAGAAAAGAGTTTTTCCTATAGACTTTGCATATTTCATTTCCTATGAGTGGAATTTATTCTCCTAGTAGAAAGATATTGTTTCCACTAAATGAATAAACTGACATCCTGGGTTTATTCTTGATTCTCACAAGTTTGGTTAAAGTGAATATGGTTGAGAAAAATGGATACAGGCACAGTGTTCTGACAAAGGCAGATTTCTGAGGCTATAAGGGTAAGAGCCACCAGAATCATTGTAAGAAAATTTATCAAGAAAATGAATGCCACTCTGTGAGGTATTTTGGAGGAGACATTTCTTTCATTTTCCTAGAGGTCACATGCACACTTCCTTGATACAGTGTAGGACCATCTTGCTTGAATTACTGTAAATATTAATTCTATACACCTGTGCTTCATCTTTACCATGTAGCTAGCATTTTGTTAGTCAATGAGAATAGAACACATCTTGATATGGTGTCTGCCTACAAAGACTTCAAAGTCTACTAGACTACTTGTCAGCAAGGACATTCTGGAGACAGATGGCTATTGTAGAGAACTATACATAGTCAAAACTTAAAAAAATAAAATAAAAAACAGTTTTGAGGCACAAAATTGTATGTCGTAGTCTCTGGATGGTTCAACTTCCCATAAGCTGTTCAAGCTTAAATAGTCCAAATGTAAGCAATGGGTTTTTTCCTTCTCTTGCTTCCCTCAGGGTTTGACCTACTATATGTCTTAAATGTGTGGAATAATCATGATTTCAAATGTCTTAAAATTTCTGGGTCAATACTGATTTCAAGTAATCAGTGTCCTTATCCCAAAATACTATAGAGCACCCTAGAAATTACTGCCACACTTCAACAGTCAAATTGTGTCAAATTCCTAGGTAAAACAAAAACAACATTTAGAGGAAATCTGATTGGGTGCCTAAAATAACAAAGTCACCTTATTCATAGCATCTACCATAATGCCAGTTACAAGATAGACGTTCAAATAATAACAGTGCCTGGGTTGATTTTCAGTATATCATGATACTTCAAGATAGATTCATTAAACATAAGGAAGAGTATAGGACTTTCATTGTTTTGTCACATGATGACCAATTTCATTCTGTGTCTCATAGGAGAGGTTGCACTGCCATCATTGGGCATCATCACCACCAATGTCTAACATCTCATCTGCACTGATGAGGAAAAGCCAGGAAGTACATTTCCCAGAATCCCCTTTTCTGTTATAGTTCAGATTTAGAAAGTGGAAAGGAACAGAGAAGTCATGGAAAACAAATGGGGTGGCTTCACAGGCTCATCCATGCACTCCCACTCTGATGCAGTAGACTGGGACAGTGGTTGGCTAGTTCTGTAAACTTGAGAATTAAATGAATTTCTCAGCCAACCACCCACGTCAGTATTTCAGGCTGAAGTCATCAATGACTTATGCCAACCTTGTGACTGCAGCCATTCTGACGCTCTTCTTGTTCTTCTTACATGTGTGTAAGCCCTAATTCCCATATTACATTTTTATTCCTGTAATTCTTAGAGAGGATTTGATTCCATGGCTAAACCCAGACTAATTTACAGGGAATTACCCATATAAAGGACTATAAAGCCTTTTCAGTTACTCAAGTAAAAGCAGTGTAAGGATTCAATTCCATGCTGACAGTCAGGTGTGCTCCAACCAAGCAACTTCCTCTGATGAAATCTCCCTTTGGAAATCATAGGAAGAACTAATACATAGACATCCCTCAAAGAGGCCTTTCACTAAAGAGACTCAGACCTAAGCAAACCTAAAGAAAGCTCAGCGAGATACCTGCTTCATGAATAACTTATAATGCTCCAAATATCATTTTTTCAGCATTTCCAGAAGAGCTAAACTGCATAGGGCAGAACTTTTCCCAGAATTAAAAATTAACTTAGATGTCAAAATAAAACCCTAGAACTTAATTTATTATAAAAGCTATAGTCTCAAATAGAATCTAATGGACCAAAACAGATAAAGCAATTAAATGGGAAATGCTATGAATTAATCTTATTTAAAGAGGCAGTCTAGATGGAATTCATAATTTTAAAGATACAATAACCAGGGGAAAAAAAGCCTTCCCAGCTCAGCTAGTGGTATCATAATTTAAAATAATAAAGCATCATAAGTACCTAATTTATTCATTTTCTGCGGGTGCTATTTGTTAATTTTGACATTCCCTTCTCAGTTTTGATTGCTGGTGACTTTCCTCTCTTTGGGGACATTTTACTTTTTTTTCTGTTACTTGCTAACTTTAATGGTAATAGTGTATGTGCTATGTAAAGTAGAAGAGTATTGAAGCCCTGAAAAAAGTTCAAGCTTAAACCCAGTGCTTCTAGGATATTCAATCAAATAATTTCTCTGTGCCTGAGTGATGAGAAACTCCCATCAAGTGATGAGAACTTCCCATTAAGTGATAAGAACCTCATGTAATAATACAGTGGTGAAAGCAATCTTTAAAAGATTCTATAGCATCCTAATTACTGCTGTTACTGTTATTAATAGAGTGACTGTTTTACCATCTTCCTTTTTATAAGAATTGTAGATAATTAAGGTGTATATACATTAAGGTGTATTAAGGTGATGTTTTGATATATGTATACATCGTGAAATGATCATCACACTCAAGCTAATTAACATATTCATCACCCCACATAGTTACTTCTTTTTTTTTTTTTTATGATGAGGAACAAAATCAACCCTCAGCAAATTTCAAGTATGCAAAACAGTACTGTTAACTGTATTTCTAGAGATTTAATGTCCATCAGAGTGACTATGTTTTGAAGCTTGGTGTTAGATTTTCTTTATTATTGTTTTTTGGGCCATGCTGTCTGGTGGTTACCAGCATGGTCTTGGAGGCAGACTGCCCAGGTTCTCATCCTGATTCTAGCTCTGAGATCTTGTACAAATTTATTCTTTCTGTGACTCTCTTTCTCCATCTGTATATACTGGGGATATTAACAGTACTTGCCTTGTAGAGATTTTTGTGCTGCTTAAAAAGATTTCACAGGGGAAGTGCTTAGACTATTAGCTGGTACATAGTGAACAATCAGTAAAGGTAAGCTATTATGTTATTATTATTTTATATAATTTTTATTTGATTTAATTCTAAATATGTGTGCTATAATTACAAATAATTATTCATAACTTTTATAATTTCCTTCATACTTACGTATATAAAAACAGACTAATAAAAGTAAACAAGAAAAACTCAAAGCATTATCTTAGCAGTTCTTAACCTTAAAAATTACATTCAAAATATAGTAAACTCTAATGTTTATGAAATCTCACATATATAGTGTGACTAAAAGCAAATCAACAGTGAGACAAAGGGCACTGCCCCTCCCCATCCACACAGTGGAAGCCTGACATTCCCTCCTCTCCCTACTTTACACCACAAGAAAAGCGCGCTTCATGAGGACACAACTTTTATTCATTGTTAGCTTTTCTCTCTCTTTTTTTCTATAGTCTCTGTCCCTCCAGAATATTTTCTATGTTGTCACCACTCTTCAAAGCCTCCACAGGCAGCCTGCACCTGTGATTGACTACATCTGCATTACTGCTCCTGTATTCAGCATCAATGCACTTCTTCTTATTAGCTGACATTCTTCTGAGCCCCTCTAGTCATATCTGCCACAGGCCCCACTGTGTTGTGGATCTTTCTGTCCTTGGACTTTCTGTCCTTCTCCACACTTATCCAATCCTATTCACCTTTCAAGATGACATCCAAATACCTAAGAAAGCCTCCTCTGTGCCTTGACTCTCTCAGAGGTTTCTGTTGTGAACCCCGTAGCAATTATAAAGGGCAAACCTCTGGTTCATATGATTTTAACCCCCTAATATGTTTTAAGAAATTTTGGAGTAGATTCTATGAATCATATATCTAATAACACAACTTACCAACTGATATTTTACTATATTGTTGTTTAATTTAGTAGGGATAATATTTTTAATTGAACTTTCCCCCACTCCTGCTTTTCCATGGCTTCTCTCATGTTATGTATCTATGGCTGATGATAATGCAGTCTCCTGTCACAACACTTTTTTTTTTTTTTTTTTTTTTTTTTGTGGTATGCGGGCCTCTCACTGTTGTGGCCTCTCCCGTTGCAGAGCACAGTCTCCGGACGCACAGGCCCAGCGGCCATGGCTCACGGGCCCAGCCACTCCATGGCATGTGGGATCTTCCCGGACCAGGGCACGAACCCGTGTCCCCTGCATCGGCAGGCAGACTCTCAACCACTGCACCACCAGGGAAGCCCACAACAACACTTTTTATTTATTGACATTAGCTCTTACATGTTTTTACTATAACATATATTTTCTTAATAGTTACTCCTAGGAGTCATATTAAGTTAATGGAATTTCAAAATTAATATTATGGATAAATAGCAGTATAGCTAAATTCAAATTTGTTTATATAACAAGTTTGGCTTTATAATCTGTTTTGCTTCTGGTATAAGATTTAGAATGGTATTTAACAATGGAGAATAAAATAAGTACATTGATTATAAGAGAGCATTGACTCCATTCTTTTTCCCCAGAAAATGGATAGACATCTAGAAGATTTGATAAAGGATAAACAACTATTAAACAGTCATTAAAGAGACATCTCTGAGGTAACAAAGCCCAAAACATAATTACTTTGGCTCCTGGTTATAAGGAAAAAATAGTGGAACTGCCTAGACTGATGAATGTTATCTGAGGATGAATGATGGATGCATATCTGAGAAACAAAAAAATAGGTAACATAAAATTGTTGGTCAGATTGTCAGGCAGTGTTATCTTGCCTGAGTAGAACTTTTTCATCATCCCAAACAGCAACTCTAAATCCCCATTCCCGCATCCTTCCAACCCCTAGTAACCTTTATTCTGCTTTCTGTCTATGTTGAGTGCTTATTCTAGTTAGCTCATATCAGTGAAATCATAAAATATTTGTCCTTTTTGTCTGGTTTGTTTCAGTTATTATATTCTCAAAATTCAATCATTTTGTAGCATGGATCAGAATTTCATTCATTTTTAACACTGAATAATATTCCATTGCATGTATATACCACACTTTGTTTATCCATTCTTTTATTGATGGATACTGGGGTTGCTTCCACCTTTGGCTATTATGAATAATGCTGCTATGAAATTCTTTTGGATATATTCCCAGAAGTGGAATTACTGGATTACATGGTAATTCTATGTTTAGCTTTTATAGGATCCTCTGTTTTCCACAGTATCACCAACATTCTCACCAACAGTGCACAAAGGTGCCAACTTCTCACATCCTGGTAGACACTTGTTATTTTCCACTTTTTAAAATTAATAACACTTAATAGGTAGAGGTTACATATGATTTCAAAAGTACCCAGTGATGCTGGTGCACCTGTCTACACAAGAGTAGTCACCACTATAGCCATACTTGAGGAATCACGATTTCCCATAATAAATTAAGTGATTAGTTAATTTCCTTGCTATTTATCAATAAATGCCTACCAGGTATCGCTTTTTTTTTTGTAGGTAATTCAAAAGAAGTATGTTATTTGTGCATTGGTAGAACTCATAGTCTCTGAAAGCAAAGTTGAACAGCATAATATGACAGCATATAATTAGGTGTTGGAATCATATGGTGCTAACTATAACTGTTGCAGGAATTATGATGAAGGAAGACAAAGATGTGAGGAATGCTTCAAAACAGAGGTAAGATTTGAATAGGACTTTGAAAGATGGGAGGAATTTATTTAAGTGAAGGAGGAAAAGATGAGCATTCTAGTAGTGATGAAAAACATGAACAAAGACGTAGAAATGGTGATATGTGAAGGGAGTGCTTGCAGAATGTAGACAGTTTAACAGAACTGAAATAGATATACTAGGACACTGTGGGAAATACATAACAGGAAGTCAGTTTATGAAGGTCCTTGATTATTTAAAATGATATATGAACAAATAGGACATTTTGGCTGGTGGGGCATCGGGGCAAGACACATTTCCAGTTTGCTTAGAGTAATGCTGTTCAGAAGAGCAGAAACTTGTCGACTTTGTTCCTTGTAGGTTGGGTCAATAAAACCAGTTGCCATTTACCTGGAAGTGAAGATTATCTGATGAGAATAATAGATGTGGTATTTATAGCACTATGCTTTTTTTTTTTTTTGAAAAGAGAGAACTGGCCTAAGAATAAAAGTGGGAGCTCTTCATTCCAAGAAGCTGATAGTCCAAGTTATGAACATAAAACTCTGTTTCTTTCTTATCCATTCACTTAAGAATGAACACTGACGCTAAGCAGTAAATGAAATCTTATTACAAGATCCAAAAGCAAATGAAAATGTATGTAATAATGCTCTGCTTTTACTCTTCATGAAAGAACAATTACTTTAGACAGAGATTTAGAGAAAAATCACTTTTCTAGAATTTCAGAAATGTATTTTATTCACTAAAGAAGGGAATGGAGAAATCTGGTACTGGGGGTGGGGAGTGCTAATCATCATGTAACTCTAAGATATGGGCTGCTTTGCTTTCTCCCTAAAGTCTTTTTTTTTGGACAATAATAATGCAATCTGAGAACTGCTAGAATAAAACTCAGTTAGAGAAAAACTGGTTCGTGGGAGAAGAAGGAGCACAATGAAGACTTTCTTACCCATGGCTGTGCCCTCCTTCTCTCATACCTCACATTGGTGGAAGATAAACTGACAATGAGACCATACATCCATCAACCCTTCACCTTGAACCTGAGAGATGGATTCTGATAGTAGTGAGTACCCAGACATAGAAATAAGAAACCCCTGCTCTTTCCAAACACCAGGCTTCATTTAAGGACTCTTAGAAGTAACACTCGAGATACGGAAGAGAAAACTTAAAAGTATATGTATTGTAGCACATGTTGATATTCGATTCCCAAGCTCCCCTGCCCTCAATTTCATGTCTAAATACACAGCATTGCATATATATTTATGTATAACATGAAAACAAGTTATCTTTTAATTAACAATTGATTATATTATGCTGTTATTGTAATTTTTCCCACTTAAAATACATTGTGAAAAACAAATTTAAATAAAGCAAAACAACAATAAACACATGTATTATGGGAAGATTTTCAGTCAGAAATTTGTAGATCTCTCTGATTATTTTAACAACTACCTTATTTTTGTTGTGTGGTTTATACCATGACATATCTGTCTCTCTTTTATGCTCTGAAAGACATGGCAACTGATATTCTTTTGCTTATTTGTGTGAATTTTTCTATCAGATAAATATTAGAAAGTACTGCTGGGTAAAAAGATACATTTTCATATTTTGATGGACACCATTGCTCTCCAGATAGATTTTATCCATCTACCCTCTAGGTAAGAATGTATAACAGAGATTATTTTCCCACACGTTCACCAAACTAGGGAGCTATTAAATAAAAAATGCCAATCTGGCTTTAAAAGGATTCCTCTTGTTTTACTTTGATTTTAACTATCTTTCTCTTTATTTTTCCCTAAGCTGCAGTGATACTGGCCTTCACACAGTAGTCAAGCCTGCTGTGCCCATTTCTACCCTAGGGCCTTTACATTTGCTAAGGCCTTGGCCTAAAATGAGCTTCCCAAAATTTTACATGACTGATTCCTATATATTTCTCTTTAAAAAGTATTTGGCATCACCTTATTGAAATTCTCCACCATTCCTACCCTGAGAAACACTCTCCACCCCTTTAGTTTTTCTTTATTTTCTTAGAAATCCCTGAAATTATCTTATTTGTCAGTTTGTCTTTTCCCATTAGAATATGTACTCCTGGAACAGGTCCTAGACTTAACTTTATATTTTCCAAATATATAATTATCTTCCTCAATATCATTTATTGAATAATCCATCATTTCTTCTCTTATTTGAAATGCTAACTTTTTCATCTACAGAATTTTATGGAATTCCTGAGGCTGTTTCTTAATTTACTCCTCTTTCCCACTGTTCAGATATGTATTCTGCAACAGAAACACATTTTTCAAGTTGTTGCACTTTTTAATATCTTTTGATATCTAACGGGGAAATTCTTCCTTAATAATTTTTCTTTTACAAAATATTTCTGGCAAATGTCATGCATCTATATTTTTAAATAAATTTTAATAATCATTATCAATAAGACAAATTGATAATAGAGAAAAATACAGGTTAAAGTACATATTTATTTTTCAAAATGTAAAAATAGCTACAAGTAGAATTTTAAATTAAATTCATACTTCCCAAGTTATAGCAGGGAGTCAGGAATATTGGGTAAAATATAGCTCAATAGCAAAAGATAGAAAATCAAGAACATCTCAAGGAGGTATAATAAGCAAAATGCATAACAGTAAAAGAATGATGTAAACTAGACATAATTGTTTAGCTAATATTAATAAGAAATTTATCTGATTTATTAGATTATTATGTTTAAGTTAAATAAATCTTGGAGAATCATCCTGTGTGGCAAAGAAGATTATCCTTATAAAATAAAGAGTAATTTTTTTTTTAAAGGGAACACTATTTATTTGTTTATTTAGGCTGTGTTGGGTCTTTGTTTCTGTACGAGGGCTTTCTCTGGTTGTGGCAAGCGGGGGCCACTCTTCATCGCGGGGCACGGGCCTCTCACTGTCGTGGCCTCTCTTGTTGCGGAGCACGAGCTCCAGATGCGCAGGCTCAGTAGTTGTGGCTCAAGAGCCTAGTTGCTCTGCAGCATTTGGGATCTTCCCAGACCAGGGCTCGAGCCCATGTCCCCTGCATTGGCAGGCAGATTCTCAATGACTGCACCACCAGGGAAGCCCCAAAGGGTAAAATTTATCATGGGGTTATCTTTCTACCATAAAATAAAGTAACTAAGGCAAAAAGTGGGAAATTTTATACAACTCTCTTGGTCTTTTACAGATTAAGGAGATAAAATTATAAACTGATTAATAGGTATTTTTCAAACTCTCTATTTGTGGGTAGGAGATAAAAAGCAAGAATTATCTGGATCTTATTCCAAGATCCCACCCAAAACACAATTCAAAATAATTAAAGTTCAAACAGAAAACACAAAAATTTAGAAAATATTTCTCTGAATAAACCTTCAATCAAACTATGGACTCAGGGTTGTGAGGAAAAAGAAAATAATGAGACCCAAAATAAAAAGATTAAAAACTAAGAAGGCCAAAAAAGTGGAATTGATGTGTTAGTTTATCTTTGATAAACAAATAACTGAGAAGTAAAACACTAAAATAAGCAGTAAGAAAAATAAGAACATAAATATTAAAATTAGTAAAGGAAATAAGAAATATGCACACATAGGTGAGATGGAAATAATACTAAAATAAAATTACATACAATTATATTTGAATACTGTATATGGAGAAAATTACTAATTTTCAGAAAATATGATTATAATAAGCTCAGGAAGAAATAGAAAATCTTATAGTCAAAATTTATTTTAAAACATTTTAAACAGTCAAATAATTATTTTTAAAATGCTACTTGACCTGTTCAAATGAGTGAATTATTCTTTCACTGAAAAGATAACTTCCCTGTGATATTGGAAGATGAAAAAAATCCCTTAATTAACTTTAAGATGCTAATATTACACTGAACTTAAGACAGATAAATGAAAGTTAAAAAATGAAAACTATAAATAAAGTTCAGTTCTAAGTAGAGACACAAATTATAAATAACCTAATTTTAATATTAGGCAAAAATGCTTAGTGAAATGAAAATAAAATATTTCCTAAGTACAATGCAGAATATTCATTTCAAACTAAGGCCAAAATGTATATATTGGTGGCTGCTCTTAAAGAGTACAATAAAGGTGGAATGACAAAAATATAGAATAAATAATGGAAAATTTGTAAGTTATAAATATTGGCAGGTGATGTGATTGTCCATTTAGAAAACTAACATGAAATCTACTAAAAATAACAATATACAAAAATATGTAATACCACATTATATTATTAGAAAATATAATGAGAAAATATAATTTGTAAGAATTGCTTAAAATATAAAATACCTGGAAAGAAATGTGAATGAAGACTGTTTTTCTAGGTTCTACATGAGAAACTACCAGACATTACTTAGGGACATGTTAAAAAAAATTGGTAAACTGAGACATCTATTTCTGGTGATTGAAAAGTATCAGCTTGATATTATTTATAAGGGGACCTTTCTACACATTAAGTTAAATATTGGGTTAGCCAAAAAGTTCATTCAGTTTGAAGTAAAAATAAAAGACACATTTTTCATTTTCACCAATAATTTTATTGAACAAAGTATTCACTAACCAAATGAACTTTTTCTCCAACCCAATATTTAATGTAATTCCATCTCAAATGTCAGTAAACATTGAGGAGAGTGAACTGTAACAAAATAATTATGTCTCAAAAAAAATAAAACAGCTGACAATGCCCAGGATATTTTTGAAAAAGAATATCAAGAGACTTATCAAGCATGAAGTCATATAAAGGTAGAACAATTAAAACAACATGATGTAGATCTGAGGATATAATTGTTATCCAAGCTGTCATCATCTCTCTCCCAGAACACTCTGCTTTCAATCTCATCCTTCTTCAGGCTGTCCCCACACACAGCAGCTGGAAGCTTTATTAGAAGGTGAATACAGATCACGCAGTCCTTTCATTTCAAGATATTTGATCACTTTTTGTGCACTTAGATTGATCTAAACTCCTCTCCATGCCTCAAGGCCTTAGCCATCCTGCTTGCTCAGTGCCCTGTACTCACCTGCCCTTCTGTCAAATATGCGGCTGTTCCCACCACCATCCTGGGATCCTTGGTGCCCTTCAGTTATCTGGAGTGCTATTCCCCACTCCAATCATTGCTAAAATTTCAGCCTATATATCACCTCCTTGGAGTCTCTTCCTGTCTGTTCTACCTGAAGTAGCTGTTCTTGCTATGTTTTTTCATCCTGTCCCATATTTTTTACTTCTTATCACATTTTGCATTTCTTTTCTTTGTTTGCTTGTGTACTTGTATATCTGTCTGTTTCACTAAGCGTTCAACTCCACGAGGTCTAGTTATTTAAAGGAACCAAAAAGGCAGGCTTTACCCTTGATTGTTTCTGGGGAAGAAGCTTCTAATGTGGGTGAACATCCACAGGAGGAGCATGCCCACACCACCAGACAGTCTGCCAGAGATGACCCAGTATCCCCTTTGTTCCAGGGGGTCATTGCTACAGATCCCATGGACCTTCCTCATATCAGGGATGATGAGGGTTAACATCCATTTTCTCTGGGAAACTGTTCTCCAACTTCCTTCTTCCACCATTCTCTGATCATTTTGATTTAAGAAAATCATTTCTTCTGACAGTGTTGAATTTTGCTTGAACCCTGTGCTTCTGGCAAACAGTGACGGTTAATAAATCCCCCACTGTTTTGTATTCTGGAAATAGTTTACTACGAAGAACCACTCTTCCACATATGACACAGATAGTATTACTCCCTGATCCCTCCCATCCCCTGTTCACTTCTGACAAAGGACACAGACCCTCCAAATTCCCATTCTCTGCTTCATAAATAATTAGCTGAACTATGTTGTCCACAGTGATCAACGAGAATAAAATGCTTGTTAACCAAACTTCTGTTAAGTTTCCCTTCCCCCTAGGCCCCTGAACTTTAGCCCACCCTCAGCCTGAGTCAGAATACAGCCCAGCCTTAACTACTCCTCCTGAGAACAGACTGGCCTCAGGGCAAAACAACCTCTCATTTTGTGTCTTATCACACCAAATCCATTATCCCACTTCCCCACAATGTTCTTTTTAGCCTTGTTTACTCCAATAAATGAAAAATTCTTTTGACCTAACCCTAGAGATGCTTGCAGATCTTAAGGTGAGAGAATTTTCCATATGTCAATGGTCCCACTCTTCTTATCGGGATAGTCTCTTTCCCTACCTTGTGATAACCCTTTCAAAGAAAGTCTCTCTACCAAGTCTGGATTTGATTTCTGTTTGACAATTCCCTCTTCTCTCAAGGGCAGTTGCTTCCTTTGGCCTTCTCCTTAAAACCTTTTTCTTATTCTTTCACCATAGATTTCACTGTTCCTTAGAACCCAGATACCAAATCATTAGAAATTTATAGCAAAAGAAGGATGGCATCGTCTTCTATCCCTGCAATGTGAAAGAAAATGTGTGGAGTCAATCTTTCTGGAATAGCAAGAAAAAAGAATTTTAAAAAGTAAGTTTTGTTTTTAACTAAAATACAAATCTGTGTATTTACCCTAGTTTATGTGTATCAAAAGCTTTCAAAATATACATTCCCTTTAATCCAATGAATCTGGTTATGGAATTTGTTCTAAGGAAATAATATGATATAAGCAAAATTTGTTTAAAATATGGATATACTTGTTACTTACAACAAGAGCAACACTGAGGAAAAGAAACAAAACTAATATCCAACAACAAAATTTGGTACATTCTTTAATAATTTATTTGCAAAGAGTATTTTATGACATAGCAAATGTCTGTGATAGACTAATAATATACAAATATATTAGAATGATAAACAATAAAATCTTTAAAAACTCATTATATATGTGTAATTTATATTTTTATATTTAGTATTTATCCATATTTTTCATATTTAAAGTAATGAACATGCATTTTTCTACATTTAAAAACTTTTTGTTTGTTTGTTTTGCTAAACTTCTGGTAAACATGAAAGAGTTTAGCTATTTGTCCCTGTATCATTCCCCTACAAAGCATATCCATTTATTACCACACACAGATTTTTGCCTTGTCTCACACATAGGAAAAGTCATTTTCTCCCTCCTTGCCTCCACTCTGTTATCTTCAAGAAGCTTCTAGTATCTGTGAAAGCCCAGTTGAGAAACAACTGTAATGGGCAATAAGGAGCCATTTCAGATTCTTGAAATTATGTGAGCAAGGTTTTAGGTTGCTTAACACAAGGATGAAAGAGGTAGAGGCACAAAGGTCCTTACTGGTCACATTTGGCTCTGTACAAATTTAAATCCATTTGGTTGATCCTAGAGTTGTTAAATCCCCTTTTCTACAGTACAGAAGGTGAACCATGATACCTCTATTTTTCAGAAAGAGCTACTTAAACAGCTTTACCTTGTTTTCATAGTAGTTCCTGAGTAGGTAAAATCTGTTTTTATCTACCAGAAATATAGCACTAAATTTGATATACTATAATAATGGTATTGTCATACTAAATTAAAAATAAATAAATAAATAAAACAAGAACCAAAGAAGACTTGCATCCTTCCCTACTGAGGTTTGCACCCTACTGGGGAGGCTGACACATTAATAGAAAGATAATAGTAAGATCATACAATACGAAATGTCAGATACTCCATAGCAGTGCTGTCCAATAGAAGTGTACGGTAAGCCACATGTATAATTTTCTAGCAGTCACATTAAAAAGGTAAAAAGAAACAAGTGAGATTAATTCTAATAATATATTTTATTTAAGCCAATATTTTCAAAGCACTATCCAAAATATTATCATTTTGTTATGTAATATGTATAAATGATTAATGAGATGTTTTGCAATTTTAATATTAAGTCTTAAGTGTGCATTCTACACTTGTGGCACATCTTGATTTGGACTAGCCATAATACAAGTGCTCAATAGCCACATGTGACTAGTGACTACTGTTCTAGACAGAACAGGTCTATAGGAGGGTTACAACTAAAACATAATAAAATAAAGGGGGTGGGAGGAGTTATTTTGTAGTTGGGGGTCCAAAAACTTCTCTTGGAGGACATGCCAGTTCAGCCCTGCTTGCAAGGATGAGATCAAATAGTAGGAAAGGCATTGGAGGGAGGAGGAGGAAGAGCAGTAAAGAGACAGAAAAGAGACAGAAATGCAGTCTGTTCACTGTGGTTGAATTAGGTTGTTCAGGGGTCAAGAGAGAAAGGTAGACAAGGAGGAAAAGCTGGACTAGATTGTAAAACTTTTCTAGCTTCTCCCAACCCTTTTTCCTTGTTTAAAGAACATTTTTTTTCTCCAAAGCAAGCCAGTCCCTAGCAGACTCACTCCCTTTAGAGTTTTCATCAGCTTCCTCTGACCTACTTAGCCACTGATTTCCAAATTGAGGCAAGTTTAGCGCAAGGCCCACAGGCCCTCTCAGAGGGAAGCTCGCGGTGGTTTGTGGTGTCTGAAGAGCTGCGAGCAGGTGCCGGGGTCTGGCATCTGCCTCAGCATGGCTAATTCGTGAGTCCCCAGTAAGTTAGCTAGAGGAGGAGATAGCCATGTAGGGGGACCCTGCTAATTGGCCCTTTCAGTTTCTGGCAGGCACTACTGGTGAGAAGCTCCCCGGGCTCTGACTTCTTATGTCCTTTTCAAAAGGCAGAGAGACAGCTTAGGCTTGATAAATTAAAAAAGTAAACAAATGAGAAAAGCCCCCAGCTCAGGGGAGGTGTTGTCACTGGCTTCATCCAGCTGTGTGGCCATCTCATGACTTGGAGAAACCTTGCCCCTTGATAGAGGCTTTTGTTCCCTGCAAGCAGAAAGGGAGCACATTTCTTGCTGTACCTAGAGGAGTAATCAGGCCAATTAATTTAGACCCACATGTATCTGATTCATGACTTCAGCAGCTATTTGAATCTCAAATGCAGTCTGGAGCAGCCCAGAGATGGTAGTTGCCAGGCCACAACTCAACTCTGGTCTACAGTTGATGGCTATCATGAGGAGCTAGATCTGAGGATGCTCAGGTCACCACAGGGAACTTCACAAGGAGGTGGCAAGAACTGAAAGAGGACTAATAACACATTGTCATTCTACCTCCTGCCCACACCAGCATCTTGGAGTAGAGTAATGGGAACAGCCTTTACCCTAATTGCACTGTTAATTGCTTCTTTCTTCCTATCTTCTACAATACCTCAGTATCTACTTTTGTTGTTGTTTTTTTGACCTACTTTCACCAGTACAAAAATGATGCCAACTGAGGCTGCTGGAGTGTGAGTGAACATGCTATGCAATGATCCATACTGTTTGCTCCAGGAAAAGACCTCTGGCTCAAGGAACAATTGAAGGAGTGGTTATTTTTGTGGAAATCAAAGACTTACTAGACTAATATTCTCTTCCAACATTTGAAATAGACAATTTAAAGGGAGACACAATCACGGTTATGACAACAGATGAAACTACTTGAATTTCCTTTAAAGACTTCTGAACCTACATTGGCTGGTGAGGATAATGAAAGGTATTGGGTATTTGTATTATCAATAGATTGGGGTTATGAGACATACACAGATTAAACATTGCATTGCTCCAGAAAGTAAGTCCCTTTACAGAAAATGTTAGTTATTCCTTTCTAATAGCATTATGGTCAAACAAGGCTAAATGCAGTGTTGGTGATGAGAGCTATTACATCTGAATATAATACTGAGTATAAAGTCTTAACTTCGCCTGAAATTATTACTATTGTGTATTAGTTTTAAAAATTATTTTCATATTTCTCATCTAATGTCTTCTCCACAACGAAGCTGAGAGGAAGTAATATTACTAACTATAATGCCTAACATTTATTAGGTAACCACAGTGTGCCAAGCACAGTGCAAACAAATTACCTGTAAAAGCCTGAAGACTAATAGATATTAATTCAATTTAATTTTGACAAGCCTTTTGAAGGAAAATTTACAAATGTGTGTGAAGAGACTTGTATTATCTGTTCAAGCCTTCACCAACTTAACCAGCTGTGTGATTCTGGGCTAGCCACTTAATATTTTCCAGCCTCAGTTTCATCCTCATAGACAACAACTCATATTCCCATGACCCATCAGAGTGTATGATAAACTTTCACATAGTCTATTCCACTTTCTCACCCCAACTGTGTGAGGAAAACAAGGCCCAGAGAGGATAAAACAACTTGTTTAAGATCACAGTAAATCTGTATGCCTGGACTTGAGCTCCAGGTTTCTGATGCCAGTTGCTGTGGAATTTCCCCTTCATTATCATCTCAAAGGCTAATATGTTAGAATTTCACCTATACGGTATTTGGTGAACTGAGGAATAATTTACAGTTTTGGCAGGACCACAAATAGTGAGGTGGTTTGCTTTCGAGAGCACAGGCTTTGGAGCGCTCCACTTGGTGGAAAATTCCAGCTCCTGTGTTGGCTGTGTCCACTCTCCTGGACCTTCTAAGCTTATGTGTCTTCATGTACATGTAATAGTTGTAGCAGGGTTTCCTGCATAGGACTGTGGGGAGAATTCAATCTGAGGCCTTAGCTCATTTTATAGCATTATTAGAGCAGTTGGTCAATATTAGTTACTACTTTTATGACACAGAGAAGGATCCTAGCTTCTTAACCATGTGTAATCTGCCTGTTTTAGAGATGTGACATAACACTCGCTTCTGGTCAGGGAAAAGAGCTAAAGGAGCTACAAGGACCACAAACCCATTGGTAGAAAAGTGTATCCTTTTCCTCTGGATTCTATTTGGTTTTTTCCCTTAACTGAATACCCTTGCTTTAGAACACATACTCCATGAACCAGTTGATGGGCTACCAGCAGAAGATTGAGATCTTGGGCATGTTAAATTAAATTATGCCATTGCAGTATCAAAAAGAACCCCCCCAAAAAAAACAAAATCCCTCCAATCACATCAGTTTCACAAGGCACTCTGGCTATGGGCTTATGTAGTGTCCACATATTGATAGTTTTCTCCTAAATTATTGACTGGGTGTCTCCAGCACATTGTAAAATATCTACTGTGACCCTGTAGGGGTCATTCTTTAAATCTTCTTAAGCACTAAGCACATTTCTGTCTTTATGTATCCAGAGCTATAATTTTAATAACAGTAAGAAGGGAGGAAAAAAAAAAAAAAACAGAGTCCAAGATCAAGATCCTCTTCTCTTGCAATCTTCTTTGGAATTTCTCAAAGTCCAAAATGCAATTAATCACTCCTGTAAGGAAATTTGGAATAGATCAACACATTTCAACATTGTTTTAATTATTCTTGACACTGTTTGAGGATCAAAGTTTCCAGCTTTTCAAAAATAAATGAATAAACACATTTCTCATTAAGACCCTACTCCCTCTCCCTTTCACCCAAGATAGGGCTATGGACAAAGACACAATATAGATAGGAAACTATTTTTCCTCTTTTTCCATCTCTCCCCCACCCTCTCTTCTTCTTTTCCTCTCCTTTTCTTCTTTACATTCCTTCCTTCTTTCTTTCCTTCAACTCATCCTCTCTCTGTCTCTTTTTCTCTCTCTCTCTCATTCTTTTCCTCATGAGGAAATTGGAAGGTGATTTTCTTAAGGCACCCTAACTAACAAGTGAAGCAAGTGACAGGGCACTGAGCTTGCAGGCTAATTCTTGATTTCAGTGGTTCAAAGGATGAGTACAAAGTGAAGGACAGAGGAAGATAGTGGTGGTGATGAAGCATTTGGATTAAGTCTCAAAATTCACCAAATTTATCATTCAGTACATTCATGGGGGAGTTTCAAGACAAAGGCACCAGGCAGACCACACTGAACAGATAACACAGCAGTGTGCATTGAAATTTTAAAGTGTAGACCAAGCCTTTTGTTTCCTGGTTTTATTGTAAAATAAAACAGATTCAGCAACCCATATACAAACAAAATGCATGACTTTTACTTACTTACTATAACTCAATATTCCTGACCCACCAACGGGTCAAGAAATTTAACTCTGCCATCTAGCATAGAAGCTCCTCTATGGGCTGAGTCCCAATTCAGCCCCTCCCCACCTCCTTCCAAAAGTGACAGATATCATGACTTTCTTAGTAATTACTTCTATGCATTGCTTTATGGCTTTATTACCTAAATGTGCATCTCCTGATTAGTTTAGTTTAGTTAGTCTTGCTTGTCTTTTTTTAAACAATATATCTCTTTTGTTCTACAAATTCTCCCTTCATCCATTTCTTGTCTTTATAATTTATCTGTTGAAAATCTGGCTCATTTGACATGTAGAGTTTCCCACAGGTTTCATGCTGCTGAGTGCATACTCACAGGGCAGTTCAACATGTTCTTCTGTCCTTAGAATTCCCTACAAACTGGTAGCTGGATCCATGAATGGATCGAACTTGTATTTGAGCCCTTTGAGCCAAGCCCCTTTAACTGCATGTACTAACAATTGAAGTAAACACATCTAAACTGTATGACTCTGCTTTACAGTTTTTATTTAAAGTTACCTTGATTTAGAGATAGTGATTTTTTCTGTGTTCTCCTCAATTCATGTCCCACTAAAAACAATAAAAAATTAACAACTAAATAACTCACTAACTCAACAGATATTTGTTAAGCTCCTATTAGATGTTGTTCATATCCCCCAAAGTAACACAAACTCCATGTTCTCATAGGTTTTATTTTCAGTTGGAAGAAACAGACCACAAAGAAATAAATGAATGAATAAAATGTCAGATGATGATAAATTGATTAAAAAAGAAAAAAAAGCAGGGTCAGGGAGATTCTTGAAGGTTTGTGGAAAAACACAGGGGGCCATGGCAACTAGAAATGAATATGGGAGTGACTAGAAAGAGATGATGTCAGAAAGCTAGTAAATGGACAGATCATGGAATATTTGTCATCTGTTTATCTAACAAAACTTCATTTATAGTGTCTGTGTCTGGAGCCTAATTCCACGCACAATTAAAGAGAGAGAGTTGGAGTGAAAAAATGTGATTTGGGCTAAGAAGAACATGTTCAACAATCAAGGGGGTTTGGAGATAGACACTATTGCATATTCCTAACTTACATGCAAGTAACCACAATTCAAGGCAGCCTGCAATCAATGTCACATCATTAAAGGTCCTTTAGAATTCACCAGAAAGTATTTTTCTGATTGTGACAATAAAAAAAAAGCTTCCAGAAGGAGATAGAAGTTCAGTGAGGCACTGAGAAGAAGTAGTATTTTGAAGCCGAGAGGACTTAAGTAGAGGAAATGCCATGAGCAAAGATCCAAAAGCAGGAACACAGAGAATATTTTGAGAATGGTCAGTGGATCGATTTGATGGGACATGTCAAAGGAGTCGTGTCTTAAAAGGCATGTAGAGGTTAGATTGCAGATGGGCTTGAATGCTATGATAAACAGCTTTATGCTTTAGAAAGGGGAAACTTAAGGAAAACATTTGAGCTAGCAAATGGCTTGATTGAAATGGAGTAGGAGGGATCAGAGAAAAAAGAGGCAGTGTTTGAAAGAGGAAATCATCAAACAATATACAATCTAATGGATCAATCCAGAGCTGAGGGACTAAGGACCTCACTCACTGAGGGTAGGGGAATTTAAAGAACAGCCAGAAGAGATTAAGTTTCAACTGGGACTTCAGTTAATGAAGAATAAGAGGGATGAACATGTGCTACAACCTCAGTTCTAAGAGTTAAACCACTGCACATGGGAGCATAAATCGTAATGTAGACTATATATGCATATATATAATGAAGTGTATTAGTTATGTATGCAATATACAGTTGGCCCTCCATATCTGCAGATTCTGCATCTGTGGATTCAACCAACCACGAACTGAAAATACTCAAAAAAATTCTAGAAAGTTCCAAAAAACGAAACTTGAATTTGCCATGAACCAGCAACTATTTAAATAGCATTTACATTGTATTTACATAGCATTTGTATTGTATTAAATATTATAGGTAATCTAGGGATTATTATTAAAGTGTACAGGAGGAGGTGTAGGTTATATGCATATACTATGCCATTTTATATACGGAACTTGAGCATCCTTGGATTTTGGTATCTGTAGGGGGTCCTGGAACAAATCCCCTGTGGATACTGTGGGACAAATGTTCCTATATATATATATGTGTGTATATATTTGCCAATTCCTTGCTTTTTCTATTACTTTTCTTGCTTTCTTTCCCTTCTGAATTCCAGTGCCTTCTATTTATCCCAAGACTCCTGAAGCTTCTTACCAGTATAATTTCATCTTAATGTGGCCTTCCAGATAAGTCCTTGTAGGGTCTGGATTTTTCTAGCTATACTACCAAACACATTTCAAAACTTACCTGTCCTGAGTGTGTTTCCTTTAGAGCTTTGCATTTCAAAGTGACAATTATTTGTAATAAACTGTGTAGTGGTAATAAGATTAAATAGTACTTTTCTTACATAACACATTTGCAATTTATATATGTAAAGTGTCCATGGTACATTAATTTTGCAGGCAACAAAATGGATTAGTGGTTAAGAAAGCAGCCCCTGGAACCCTACTGCTCAGACTGCAATTCTACTTCTGTCCTTACTAACTGTGATATTGGACACATATCCTGAATCTCAGTTTTCTCTTCTGTAAAGTGGAAACATTATGTTAATTATAACATTTTTTGTATGAAAGATCACATAAGGTTAACATTTAAAAACACTTACAAGTGAGACTGGCAGAGCAAGGATTCCATAAATGTTAGCAGTTTTTGTTTTACAAGTAATCCTTTTATGAAGTCTCACCTATCATCAGAAACTAACATGTTTCATACCAGTAGCACACCAGGATGCCTGTGAATAGCAACTTCTAGGTATGGTCCTCAGTGTCCTGAAACCCATAAATCACTATAGTAAATGTACAAAATTAACTCAGTAGTGATCTTTGATTAAACTACTAATCTACTCCAGCCACTGGAAACCCATCAGTGTTTCGTCTAAGGGCTGTTATGGGAGAAGGATCAATGGATTGCTGCCAAGCTCTGGTTCTGCCATCAAAAAACAGTGCAGTTGTGGACCATACATTTCACCCCCTGGTCTTCTGGCTTCTAGTCAGTAAAATGAGATAGCTGGATGGGAGATTCTCTGGGATTCCTTTCAGATCAGCCTCTCTATGTTTTTATTGTCTTTGTCTTTAGACTAAGTTTAGGGAATACAGGAAAAAATTCTAGAAAAATGAGTTGCTTGTCAAATGCCTTCTTTCAATGAACGTATATACACACACACATACACACACACGCACATACACACACACACGATGGACCGTGTTCTCTTTGTTTATCACATTTCTTGTTACAGGAAGTTGAAGTTGTTTCTTGTTCTTTCTGTTGTCAGTGTCAGGTGGCACTGATTATACAAATTTTGGTACATAGGCTTTATGATCTCTTTGGCTTTTCACTTTAAATAAATGCAGGTTGACATGAGAGCAGATTACATTTGTCATATTTCTTCTTGTATGTATTCCTGGTCTGGAGGAAAAAACTGTAGCGCAAGAAAAAGGCAGAATATATTTCTAGCCCTCAGAAACAATGTTAAGAGAGCCGTGAGCTAGGACATATACACCATTTTATAAATAGTATAAGCATACATGAAACCTAAACCAATACTAGATACAATCAAACTGAGAATGTATCCCAGATATCATCTAAATAACAAATGCAACCTCCTCTGCCTCTGATATCACAGAGACCTATGTGCTTCAGGGAATTGAGTCCTCCTAGCATTTATTTCCACATTCAACATTCATTCAGACCTAGAGTTTGGCAAATGCCATCTTTACCTAACAGTAGGATGAGTTACATCAGTGTAAGTCCTCTTCCTTTGGAGCTATGTCTTTAAGAATCTTGGCATTAAACTGAAACTATAGAAGAGTCATTGACTTTCAGATAAAGAGGGACTGATTTCCCCAGGTAACTTTACGAACCACTCCAGCCCTTACATGTGAGTGTACTATGTCCTTCCTGGTCTTTCAAACTTTACTTCTGACTCCCAGTATCCTAAAGCATCTCAATCCATATAACCCAGAGCTACTCTTTAGAGGGTTCTTCTTCATCCTTGGCTGAACTATATCACCATGTCACTTTCATGGATAATAATTTCACATAGCAGAGCTCCAAAGAACAAGTCAAATTTCTCTTCCATATGATAAGATCTCATATATTTGACATGGACTGACTTGGGGTTCTTGAATTTTCTTGACTTTAACTTTGAGGAGGCCCAGCAGGCAGGGTTAAAGAGAGCCTCTGCCATGTGGAGGCATGCTAGGAGTTAGAGAAGGGACTGACCCCAAAGTGAGAGGACACAAAGGTGAATGAACCGGATCTCGTAAAAGAGCAACTTAATTCATGAAAATATCTGTCTCTATTTGCTCTTTGTTATTACAGATCCTTGGTACCTGTTACATAGTTTAGCTTTGTCTCAGTTTTGGTACAGAATACTAAAGGAAGGTGATATGTGATTTTGGGGGACAGAGCATTACAGAGAGAGAAACAAACACTAGAAGACAACATTGATTTTGCCATACTTCACTGGTGCTCCTAGAGAAAAGGGAATATCACTGGCAGGTTGCAGGAGGCACAGACAATGCCTCTTGCCACTACAAGGCACTTCCTCCTGTGCCAGCATCTTAGATAACTTTTTTCTCTATACACTTAGACAGTATTGTTTTCAAAATGTAGTCTGGTGGACGACTGCAAACTTTGCAGCTAAAATCTCCATATGCCCAATGAATTAGCCAATTTTAACTCAGGGATGAAATTAATGAACAGAAGAAATACTTTACTGAAGAGATTGGAAATCTATAAAAGAGCCCAACAGGAATCTGGATCTGAAAAACTCAGTAAGCAAGATGAAGAGTGCATTAGAAAGGACTGGAAATAGAGCAGACCATATGGAAGAGAGGATTAGCAAGTTCAAAGATAGAAATCTAGAAATGATACAGTTAGAAGAGGAGAGAGAATTAAGATAAAAAAAAAAAAGAGAGAGAGAGAGGGAAAATTCTATGAGAACTATCAAATTCTTTTAAGAAGGGCAACATTAGGATAACTTATGTCCCAGAAGCAGGAGAGAGATAGATTCAACACTCATTTATAAAAACTCTCAATAAATAGTATCGAAGGAATGTATCTCAACATAATAAAGGCCATATATGACAAGCCCACAGCTATCCCTATAGGATCAGGAATAAGACAAAGATTCTTACTCTTGTCACTCTTTTTTTTTTTCTGCCCCTTCTTTTCCCTTCCTCTTTCTGGTCCATCAGGCTCCACTCACTCTCCACTCTTATTCAACATAGTATTGGAAGTCCTAGCCAGAGCAATTAGGCTAGAAAAGGCATCCACATTGGAAAAGAAAAAAAGTAAAACTTTCACTATTTGTGAATGACATGATTTTATATATAGAAAACCCTAAAGATGCCACCAAAAAAACTATTAGAAATAATAAATGAATACAGGAAAGTTGCATGGCACAAAATCAACATGCAAAAATCTGTTGTGTTTCTATATGCTAACAATGAGTTAGCAGAAAGAGAATTAAGAAAACAATCCCATTTACAGCCACAACAACAACAAAAATACCCAGGAATAAATTTAACAACAACAAAAAAACCTTCTGAGAATTCACTATGGCAAGATTATCAAGCAGGGGTGTTCAAAATGTACCTACACACACACACACACACACACACACACACACACACACAGAATGGAGAAATGCAAGAATTTTTTATATCATTTAAGGTCCAACCAACAATTTGAATGTTAAATTCACATACATTATCTTTCTCTTATCTTTCATAAGTGAAACTCTCCCTTATGTTTTCCTGCCTAGTATTATGCAATAATCAGGGATAGCCAAAGAAGCTTGAACAGACAATTTTGATGGAGTTTGACAAGATGAATGCTGAATCATATTTATACTTATTGCCTTTGGAAAGGTCAAGAGTCAGTCCTGTGTATTACAAAGAAATTGCCTCCTATGCTTTGCGTTAGCAAATCTGTCCCCATTTTTCTCTCTCATTGTATTATATTCTTTACTTCCCAATTTAAGATTGATTCACAAGAATAAGGTCATATTTGCAAAAATATGTAACTCTGGGAAATGTAAATTGGTATAAATTGTTTATTTTTCTTCTAGCATCTCATAAGAATAAGAATAGATAGAAAAAGAGAAAATGGGATGTTTCCTGAAAGAAACACTACAATGTCACAGTGAGGGTGTCAGGGTGGCTGATGGCAGGAATGTGGGCAAAGGACATCTCAGGTGTGCTCAGGTGAAGGTGCATGCTCTGGCCCACACAGAGCAGCACAGAGTCAAAGGAAAGTGACAGAATGAGATCCCTGCCATATTTCCCTGTGCACTGCTTCTACCAGCCAGAGAGCACAAAGGATCCAGGACTCCTGTGGGAAGAGCTAATTTTTAAGCATTTTACTTTAAAACATACATTTATCTCTGTTTACATCTGCATATATCTTCCCCTGGTGTGGCAGCTTAAATGCTTTATTTACTTTTTAAAGCTCTACAATTGGCTTTTAAGTTGTGGTTACAGCTCCTGTCCTTTTCCAGATGTGAGCCAATTGTACACAAACACGTAAACAATGAAAATGGCAAGATGAGGTGGGGAAAGGGGCAATAAAAATGGTCAGAGTCAATTAAACCAGTGAAATAAAAAAAAAAATTACACCATGGAATGGTGTACACAATATCCCATATTTTATTATTTTCCCCTTACAACATTGTAAAAAATACATAAGCTCTTGATGTATGTATGTTTCCTTGAGAAAGGTGCTGTATGGCTCAGAGGTGGATGGGCGGCATGTGATGTGGGCAGCTGTAAGGTAACAACATGTTTTCCCATAAAAACAGAGGAAATAGGCACATAAATTCCATATAAACTGTCAGTGTGTCAGCTATGCTAACACTAGAGGAGCCGGTGCACTGGAGATATGCTAACATATGCACTTCAACTGCAGTCAGGTTACTTCTTTTCTTCTTTTCCCATCTACCAGTTGACCCCACACCCACTCCTTCAGATATCTGTTGATTTAATAAAGCAAAAGCAGAGGACACTAACAAAAGAGGGAAGAGGGTATCAAGAAGAGATCCTTACATGTGGTTGCCGTTTTGGGCAAGCATAGCACTTACTTTGTCCTTTGTATTAAGAACCAAACCCCACTGAATTGAATCTAAAGAGCATCATGATATTAAGTCTGTAGTTATAAAGGTCAGGAGTACAGAGGGGACTGGGAGGAGTTCTTTCTTCCTCTTCTTCCTCTCCTTCCTCCTACTTTCTTCTCCTTTTCCTTCTTTTGTTTTGCCATTTCTTGGTCATTTGGGGATGGCTTTTAGGATATAAACTAAATTTATTTGAGAATAGCACCCAGGATCTAATAAAAACATTTTTCTATGGCTAGTAACTTTATGTATAATGTTATTGAAAGTAAACATCACAGATCTGAATTCAGGATCATTTGTTAAAGTGAAGCAGAGTTGAAGCTAGCTTCTTCCGGCCTCCTCCCTGGGATGGACCAGGTTTGCTGAAGTGTGTGTATGTTGAGGGGTGGTGGTCGGGGGAGTACTAAACCTGGGGTTCAAATTTTAATTCCTGTTTTAAAATTTCTCTATTTGAATGTTTTGGTAGGTATTTTGTGAAACTATAACTATATCCAAACTCCAAATTTCCCTTATATCATGACAACTGACTACATGTCTAATTCAACCATGGAGGGTCTCAGGGTCCAAGGCCCTGATTTTCTATGTAAAACATTTTCCTGACCAACCTGGGATTAAATTTCTTTGTCAAATCACACAGGCTCAGCATGTTTATGCTACAGAATTACAAGGCTGCTGTGATTACTAAGTGAAATATGAAATATGAATAATATATAAGAAAAAGTTTCTTGTGATCTTCAGGCAGGAGGAAGAATTGGGTCTTTGACAAATTTTGAGCTCATGATTTTGAAGGCATACTTAGACTAATTGGAATCTAAATATACTTGCCATTTTCTCCTTAAATATGGAGTTCTAGGGTCCCACAATTTAAAATGTGTCTGACAGTCTGTTTCTCATCTAGGATTATGACAATGTTAAAATGAAGGAGAACAGGAATTACTGGTTCAAGATGGCAGAGTAGAAGGATGTGCCCTCACTCCCGCTTGCAAGAGTACCAGAATCACAACTAACTGCTGAACAATCATCAACAGGAAGACACTGGAACTCATCAAAAAAGATACCCCATATACAAAGACAAAGGAGAAGCCACAGTGAGATGGTAGGAGGGGCACAATCACAATAAAATAAAATCCCATAACTGCTGGGTTTGTGACTCACAAGCTGGAGAATATTTACACCACAGAATTCCACCCACTGGAGTGAAAGTTCTGAGCCCCACATCAGGCTTCCCAACCTGGGGGTCCAGCAATGGGAGGAGGAATACCTAGAGAACCAGGCTTTGAAGGCTGGTAGGATTTGAGTGCAGGACTTCAACAGGACTGGGGAAAACAGAGACTCCACTCTTGGAAGGCACACACAAAGTAGTGTGTGCATTGGGACCCAAGGGAAGGACAAGTGACCCCATAGGAGAATGAACAAGATCTACCTGCTAGTGTTGGAGGGTCTCCTGCAGAGTCAGGGGGTGGCTGTGGCTCACTGTGAGGACAAGGACACTGGCAGAAGAAGTTCTGGGAAATACTCCTTGGTGTGAGCCCTCCCAGAGTCCACCATTAGCCCCAACAAATAGCCAGGTAGTCTCCAGTTTTGGGTTGCCTCATGCCAAACAACCGATAGGGAGGGAAGCCAACCACACCCATCAGCAGACAAGCAGATTAAAGTTTTACTGAACTTTGCCCACCAGAGCAAGACCCAGCTCTACCCATCACCAGTCCCTCCCATCAGGAAACTTGAAGAAACCCCTAGTATAGCCTCATCCACCAGAAAGCAGACAGCAGAAGTAAGAAGAACTACAATTCTGCAGCCTGTGGAACAAAAACCACATTCACAGAAAGATAAACAAGATAAAAGGGCAGAGGTCTATGTACCAGATGAAGGGACAAGATAAAACCCCAGAAAAAACAACTAAATTAAGTAAAGATAGGAAAGCTTCCAGAAAAAGAATTCAGAATAATGATAGTGAAGATGATCCAGGACATCAGAAAAAGAATGGAGGCAAAGATCGAGAAGTTGCAAGAAATGGTTAACAAAGACCTAGAAGAATTAAAGAACAAAAACTTAGAGGAGTTAAAGAACAAACAAATAGAGATGAACAATACAATAACTGAAATGAAAACTACACTTGAAGGAATTAATAGCAGAATAACTGAGGTAGAGGAATGGATAAGTGACCTGGAAGACAGAATGGTGGAATTCACTGCTGTGGAATAGAATAAAGAAAAAAGAATGAAAAGAAATGAAGACAGACTAAGAGACCTCTGGGACACCATTAAATGCAACATTTGCATTATAGTGTTCCCAGAAGGAGAAGAGAGAGAGAAAGGATGCAAGAAAATATTTGAAGAGATTATAGTTGAAAACTTCCCTAACATGGGCAAGGAAATAGATACCCAAGTACAGGAAGTGCAGAGAGTCCCAGGCAGGATAAACCCAAGGAGAAACATGCCAAGATACACAGTAATCAAAAAAAAAAAAAAAAAAACAATTAAAGACAAAAAATATTATTGAAAGCAACAAGGGAAAGACAAAAATTAACATACAAGGGAACTCCCGTAAAGTTAACAGCAGATTTCTCAGCAGAAACTCTACAAGGAAGAAGGGAGTGGCATGATCTATTTAAAGTAATGAAAAGGAAGAAACTACAACCAAGATTACTCTACGCTTCAAGGATCTCATTCAGATTTGATGGAGAAATCAAAAGCTTTACAGACAAGCAAAAGCTAAGGGAATTCAGATAAACCAAACCAGATTTGCAACAAATGCTAAAGGAACTTCTCTAAGTGGGAAACACAAGAGAAGAAAAGGACCTACAAAAACAAACCCAGAACAATTAAGATAATGGTAATAGGAACATACATATCGATAATTACCTTAACGTGAATGGATTAAATGCTCCAACAAAAAGACACAAGCTCACTGAATGGATACAAAAATAAGACCCATATATATGCTGCTTAGTGCCACCACTTCACGCCTAGGGACACATACAAACTGAAAGTGAGGGAATGGAAAAATATATTCTATGAAAATGGAAATAAAAAAAAACTGGAGTAGCAATACTCATAACAGATAAAATACACTATAAAGTAAAGAATATTACAAGAGACGAGGAATGACACTACATAATGATCAAGGGATCAACCAAAGAAGAAGATATAACAATTATAAATATATATGCACCCAACATAGGAGCACCTCAATACATAAGTCAACTGCTAACAGCTATAAAAGAGGAAATTGACAGTAACACAATAATAGTGGGGGACTTTAACACCTTACTTACACCAATGGACGGATCATCCAAACAGAGAATTAATAAGGAAACACAAGCTTTAAATGACACAAATAGGCCAGATACATTTAATTGATATTTATAGGACATTCCATCCAAAAGCAGCAGATTACACCTTCTCAAGTGCACATGCAACATTCTCCAGGATAGATAACATCTTGGGTCATAAATGAAGCCTCAGTAAGTTTAAGAGAATTGAAATCATATCAGGCGTCTTTTCTGACCACAATGGTATGAGATTAGAAACAATTACAAGGGAAAAAACGTAAAAAACACAAACATATCGAGGTTAAACAACACGTTACTAAATAACAAAGAGATCACTGAAGAAATCAAAGAGGAAATCAAAGAATACCTAGAGAAAAATGGCAATGAAAACACGAATATCCAAAACCTAGGGATGCAGCAAAAGCAGTTCTAAGAGGAAAGTTTATACAAATAAAATCCTATCTCAAGAAACAAGAAAAATCTCAAAAAATCAATATAACTTTACACCTAAAGGAACTGGAGAAGGAAGAGCAAACAAAACCCAAAGTTAGTAGAATGAAATAAATCACAAAGATCAGAGCAGAAATAAATGAAATAGAAACAAAGAAAACAGTAAGAAAGATCAATAAAACTAAAAACTGGTTCTTTGAGAGGATAAACAAAATTGATAAAACATTAGGCAGACTCATCAAGAAAAAGAGGGAGAGGACCCAAATCAATAAAATTAGATATGAAAAAGGAGAAGTTACAACAGACACCACTGAAATACAAAACATCCTAAGACACTACTACAAGCAATGAAATGGACAACCTGGAAGAAATAGACAAATTCTTACAAAGCTAAAACCTTCTGAGACTGAACCAGGAAGAAATAGAAAATATGAACCGACCAATCACAACTAATGAAATTGAAACTGTGATTAACAATATTCCAACAAAAAAAAAATTCCAGGACCAGATGGCTTCACAGGTGCATTCTATCAAACATTTAGAGAAGAGCTAACACCCATCCTCAAACTCTTCCAAAAAATTGTAGATGAAGAAACACTCCCTAACACATTTGATGAAGCCACCATCACCCTGATACCAAAAACAGTCAAAGATACTACAAAAAGAGAAAATTACAGACCAATATCACTGATGAATATATATATGCAAAAATCCTCAACAGAATACTAGCAAAAAGAATCCAAGAACACATTAAAAGGATCATACAGGGCTTCCCTGGTGGCACAGTGGTTGAGAGTCCACCTGCTGATGCAGGGGACACGGGTTTGTGCCCTGGTCCGGGAGGATCCCACGTGCCGTGGAGTGGCTGGGCCCGTGAGCCATGGCCGCTGAGCCTGCGTGTCCAGAGCCTGTGCTCTGCAATGGGAGAGGCCACAGCAGTGAGAGGCATGTATACCGCAAAAACAAACAAACAAACAAAAAAAACAAAAATAAAAAATTAAAAGGATCATACAACATGATCAACAGGAATTTATACCAGGGATACAAGGATTCTTCAATATACGCAAATAAATCAATGTGATACACCATATTAACAAATTGAAGATTAAAAAACATACGAGCATCTCAATAGATGCATAAAAAATTTTTGACAAAATTCAACACCCATTTATGATTAAAAACTCTCCAGAAAGTGAATATAGGGGGAACCTACCTCAACATAATAAAGGCCATATATGACAAACCCACAGCCAACATCATTCTCAATGGTGAAAAACTGAAAGCATTTCCTCTAAGATCAGGAGTAAGACAAGGATGTTCAGTCTCGCCACTATTATTCAACAGAGTTTTGGAAGTCCTAGCCAAGGCAATCAGAGAAGAAAAAGAAATAAAAGGAATACAAATTGGAAAAGAAGAAGTAAAACTGTCACTGTTTGCCGATGACATGACACTACACATAGAGAATCCTAAAGATGCCACAAGAAAACAACTAGAGCTTTTCAATGAATTTGGTAAAGTTGCAGGATACAAAATGAACGCACAGAAATTTCTTGTATTCCTATACACTAATGGTGAAAAATCTGAAAGAGAAATTAAGGAAACACTCCCATTTACCATTGCAACAAAAAGAATAAAATACCTAGGAATAAACCTACTTAGGGAGACAAAAGACCTGTATGCAGAAAACTATAAGACACTGATGAAAGAAACTAAAGATGATACCAACAGATGGAGAGATATACCATGTTCTTGGATTGGAAGAATCAGTATTGTGAAAATGACTATACTACTCAAAGCAATCTACATATTCAATGCAATCCCTATCAAATTACCAATTGCATTTTTTAGAGAACTAGAACAAAACATCTTAAAATTTGTATGGAGACACAAAAGATCCTGACTAGCCAAAGCAGTCTTCAGGGAAAAAAGTGGAGCTGGAAGAAACAGACTCCTTGACTTCAGACTATACTACAAAGCTACAGTAATCAAGACAGTATGGTACTGGCCCAAAAACAGTAATATAGATCAATGGAACAGGATAGAAAGTCCAGAGATAAACCCACACACTTATGGTCACCTTATCTTTGATAAAGAAGTCAAGAATATACAGTGGAGAAAAGACAGCCTCTTCAATATTTGGTGCTGGGGAAACTGGACGGCTACATGTAAAAGAATGAAATTAGAACACTCCCTAACACCGTACAAAAAAATAAACTCAAAATGCATTAAAGACCTAAGTGTAAGGCCAGACACTATAAAACTCTTAGAGGAAAACATAGAACACTCTATGACATAAATCACAGCATATGACATAAATCCTTTTTGACCCACCTCCTAGAAAAATGGAAATAAAAACAAAAATAAACAAATGGAACTTAATGAAACTTAAAATCTTTTGCACAGCAAAGGAAACCATAAACAAGATGAAAAGACAACACTCAGAATGGGAGAAAATATTTCCAAATGAATCAATGGACAAAGGATTAATATCCAAAATATGTAAACAGCTCATACAGTTCAATATTAAAAAACAAACAACCCAATCCAAAAATGGCAGAAGACCTAAATAGACATTTCTCCACAGAAAACATACAGATGGCCAAGAAGCACATGAAAAGCTGCTCAACATCACTAATTATTAGAGAAATGCAAATCAAAACTACAATGAGATATCACTTCACACCAGTTAGAATGGGCATCATCAGAAAATCTACAAACAACAAATGCTGAGGAGGGTGTGGAGAAAAGGGAACCCTCTTGCACTGTTGGTGGGAATATAAATTGATACAGCCATTATGGACAACAGTATGGAGGTTCCTTAAAAAACTAAAAATAATATTACCATATGGCCCAGCAATCCCACTACTGGGCATATACCCAGAGAAAACCATAATTCCAAAAGACACATGCACCCCAATGTTCATTGCAGCACTATTTAAAATAGCCAGATCATGGAAGCAACCTAAATTCTCATCGATAGACGAATGGATAAAGGATCTGTGGTACATATATACAATGTAATATTACTCAGCCATAAAAAGGAAAGAAATTGGGTCATTTGTAGAGACGTGGATGGATCTAGAGACTGTCATACAGAGAGAAGTAAGTCAGAAAGAGAAAAACAAAGATTGTATATTAACTCGGATATATGGAACCTAGAAAAATGGTACAGATGAACTGGGTTGCAGGGCAGAAGTAGAGTAGAGACACAGATGTAGAGAATAAATGTATGGACACCAAAGGGGGAAAGTGGCATGGGGGATGGTGGTGTGATGAATTGGGAGATTGGGTTTGACACATATACACTAATATTTATGAAATGATTAACTAATAAGTGCCTGCTATATAAAAAATAAATAAATTTAAATTTAAAAAATGATGGAGAGCAAAAAACAAAAACAACAATAATAAAGACTATGAATAAAAAATACTTTAAAAGACCAAGTAGAATAAATTAAATTGGATGATCCCATGGTTATTATTTTGTACATCAGCAATTCAGTAGCTTTTAACTGTGTCATTCAACATTGATATGTAAAAAGCAGTGACCGTATTTTGTGTATTGTCCAGGTTCCTTCCTGCTATGCTGTGGCCATTAATAAAACCCTATAGTTCATATATATATGGCTTGTCAAAAGCAATTGCAGACAGCAGTGGACTTCTAAGCAACATATATCCAAAACTGCCAAAAAAATCATTTTTTAGCATAAGACCTAATTGATTATTAATTAATCACTCTGCATCACAAGATCATGATTAACATTTGTTTCACTATCATGCAGACTGAGCAACGGAGACACAAAAATGCTATTGGACTCTTCATGAAAGACTGGAAAAAGTAACTGCGTCAGGATTTAAACTTTAACTTCAAACTATGGATAATTCTATCTACACATTATCTTGGTATGAATCTCCAAGGTTTTTGACACCTTCAAGTTGTTTGTTAATAATTTTAAAACAGATTAAGAGGGAGATATGATGTCTACCACCATAAATAACTAAAATGATCATAATAACCTTTGAAGTTCAAGAAAAATAAAGCAGGGAAAGGATGATAAGTGAATCCCAATGATTTGCCTTCCTTCTCTGCACTTGCTCAACTCTCCATTTATACCTACCTGTGTAACTGAGAAGCCAATTTCTTACTCTCAGAGTCAGCTTTGCATATGGGTCTCTCATGTTCCCAGCAGGCATATCTTGCACTGCTGCTGGACCAAAATGGTTTAAGTTTAATTATCTAGGTACATTGCTCTCTGCAGTAACCTCACTATTGTTCTCACTGTAATCTACCACATTGTTAATGCCAGATTTTTTCCCATTAACCTTTAAACTGTTCTTTTACACTGAGTAGTTTGCCACTAAATTGTTGCCAATAAAAATCCCCAAATGCCTAAAGGTTATTTTAAACACAGTTTGAGCAATGCTTGTTTCATTTCACCATTTATTTTGTTGAGTCATTATCAGTAGGCATTGGGTGAACTTATTGTAAGCATTTTTTATGCTGCTGGAATGGCAGTATATTTTTAAAAAGCATGTTTTAATACGACTGTCCTAAAAAAAAAAAAATTAAACCCAGGGTTTAACAAGGACTATACAAACTTCACCTACCATCTCTCCTTGTGCCAAATACTGCTGAGTGATAACTTCAGGAACCTAATATATTTGGAAATCTTGACTTCCATTTCTTTTAGAGCTATAATGCACATTAAAGGATGCTATAAAAGAACATTTTCCTTTCAGTAAGTGTTCTCTGACTCATATTCTTTAAGACCCTGATAACCAAAGAGTTCAAGCATAGAATAAACTTCTTTATAAATATCAAAAAAACTTTAGTACCTGGTACACATTTTTTTTTTTTTTTTTTTCAGTATGCGGGCCTCTAATTGCAGTGGCCTCTCCCATTGTGGAGCACAGGCTGCAGACGCTCAGGCTCAGCGGCCATGGCTCATGGGCCCAGCCACTCCACGGCATGTGGGATCTTCCCAGACCGGGGCACCCGGTGTCCAGGGAACCCGTGTCCCCTGCATCGGCAGGCAGACTCTCAACCACTGTGCCACCAGGGAAGCCCCATGGTACACATTTTAAGAAAACTTTTAAGTAACTGAAAATTTAATTTGAAATCTATCATAAAAGTCAGTCATATTTTTACTAATACTGTTTCATATGGATATACACTTGGACCTATGGCCATACCACTTCTACCTAAAACCTCATCAGGTTTTGTAAACTGAATAAAATTGAACTGGGCCCATAGGGATTAAGACTTCTAATGGAAACAAAACAAAACAATTAGAACTGGGATGGGAAAATGTGTGGTTGAATGTTTGTCACCTAGGTAAATCACTGTGTTACACATAAATTCAATTCTTCAGAAGACAAAGATGAGCTATAGAAGGATTTGATACTTCACCTAGGTTGACTAGAATCATTTATAAATATTTTGTCCAGGTTCATGGTCTTAACTCAAGCTGACTTGCAGGCCAGGTTCCCTGGCCAAATGGTGCCCCTGGATTTGCTCTGTGTATGGTCAGCTCAGCCTGCTGCCCTCTCTGCTTGAGTGTCACTAAGCCATGTGGCTGACAGGATGTTGGTGCTCCAGCCGGGTGTCAGGCCTGAAACTCTGAGGTGGAAGACATGAGTTCAGACATTGGCCCAGCAGATACCTTCCAGTCCCACATAGTATCAAATGCTGAAAGCTCTCCCAGAGATCTCCGTCTCAGTGCTAAGACCCAGCTCACCTCAAGGACCAGCAAGTTACAGTGCTGGACACCCTATGCCAAACAACAAGCAAGAGAGGAACACATCCGCACCCATTAGCAGAGAGGTCATCTAAAATCATAATAAGTTAACAGACACCCCAAAGCACACCATCAGACGTGGTCCTGCCCACCAGAAAGACAAGATCCAACATTATCCACCAGAACACAGGTACCAGTCCCCTCCACCAGAAATCCTACAAAACCCACTGAAACAACCTTACCCACTGGGGGCAGACACCAAAAACAAAGGGATCTATGAACATGCAGCCTGTGAAAAGGAGACCACAAACACAATAAGTTAGGCAAAATGAGAAGACAAAGAAATACACAGCAGATGAAGGAGTAAGTGAAAAACCCACTAGACCAAAAAATTGAAGAGGAAATAGGAGTCTATCTGAGACAGAATTCAGAGTAATGATGGCAAAGATGATCCAAAATCTTGGAAATAGAAGGGAGAAAATGAAAGAAACATTTAACAAGGACTTAGAAGAACTAAAGAGCAAACAAACAGTGATGAACAGCACAATAAATAAAATTTAAAATTCTCTAGAAGGAATCAATAGCAGAATAACTGAGGCAGAAGGACGGAAAAGTGACGTGGAAGATAAAATAGTGGAAATAACTGCCGCAGAGCAGAATAAACAAAAAAGAATGAAAAGAATTGAGGACAGTCCCAGAGACCACTGGGACAACATTAAATGCACCAACATTCGAATTATAAGGCCTCCACAAGAAGAAGAGAAAAACAAAGGGACTGGGAAAATATTTAAAGAGATTATAGTTGAAAACTTTCCTAATATTAGAAAGGAAATTGTCAATAAAGTCCAGAAAGCACAGAGAGTCCCATACAGGATAAATCCAAGAAGAAACAAGCCACCACTCAAAATAATCAAACTATAAAAATTAAATACAAAGAAAAAATGTTAAAAGCAACAAGGGAAAGGCAACAAATAACATACAAAGGAATCCCCATAAGGATAACAGCTGATAATTCAGAAGAAGCTTTGCAAGCCAGAAGAGAGTGGCAAGACATATTTAGTGATGAAAGGGAAAAACCTACAACCAAAATTACTCTATACAGCAAGGATCTCATTCAGATTTTATGGAGAAATTAAAAGCTTTATAGACAAGCAAAAGCTAAGAGAATTCAGCAGCACCAAATCAGCATTACACCAAATACTAAAGGAACTTCTCTAGGCAGAAAACACAAGAGAAGAAAAAGACCTACAAAAAACAAACGCAAAACAATTAAGAAAATGGAAACAGGAACATACATATCAATAACTACCTTAAATGTAAAAGGATTAATGGCCCCCAACAAAAGACACAAGACACAGACTGGCTGAATGGATACAAAAACAAGACCCATATATATGCTGTCTACAAGAGACCCACTTCAGACCTAGGGACACATACAGACTGAAAGGGAGGGGATGGAAAAAGATATTCCATCCAAATGGAAATCAAAAGAAAGCTGGAGTAGCAATTCTCATATCAGACAAAATAGACTTTAAAATAAAGACTATTACAGGGGACAAAGTAGCACACTACATAATGATCAAGGGATCAATCCAAGAAAAATATATAAAAAATGTAAATATTTATGTACCCAACATAAGAGCACCTCAATACATAAGGCAAACGCTAACAGCCATAAAAGGGGAAATAGACAGTAACACAATCATAGTAGGGGACATTAACACCCCACTTTCACTAATGGACAGAGCATCCAAAATGAAAATAAATACAGAAACACAAGCTTTAAATGATATATTAAACAAGATGGGCTTAATTGATATTTATAGGACATTCCATCCAAAAACAACAGAATACACTCTCTTCTCAAGTGCTCATGGAACATTCTCCAGGATAGATCATATCTTCAGTCACATATCTGCATTGGTAAATTTAAGAAAATTGGAATCATATCAAGTATATTTTCTAACCACAATGTTATGAGACTAGATATGAATTACAGAAAAAAAAACTGTAAAAAATGAAAACACATGGAGGCTAAACAGTACACTACTAAATAACCAAGAGATCACTGAAGAAATCAAAGAGGAAATCAAAAAGTACCTAGAAACAAATGGCAATGAAAACATGACAGCCCAAAACCTATGAGATGCATCAAAAGCAGTTCTAAGAGGGAAGTTTATAGCAATACAATCCTACTTCAAGAAAAAAGAAAAATCTCAAATAAACAACCAAATTTTACACCTAAAGCAATTAGAGAAAGAAGAACAAAAAAAAAAAAAACAAAGGTAGCCGAAGGAAACAAATCATGAAGATCAGATCAGAAATAAATGAAAAATAAATGAAGGAAACAGAAGCAAAGATCAATAATACTAAAAGCTGGTTATTTGAGAAGATAAACAAAATTGATAAACCCCTAGCCTGACTCATCAAGAAAAGAAGGGAGAAGACTCAATACAACAGAATTGAAAATGAAAAAGGAGAAGTAAAAACTGACACTTCTGAAATACAAATGATCATGAGAGATTACGACAAGCAACTATACGCCAATAAAATGGACAACCTGGAAGAAATGGACAAATCCTTAGAAAAGTACAACCTCCCAAAACTGAACCAGGGAGAAATAGAAAATACAAACAGGCCAATCACAAGCACTGAAATTGAAACTGTGATTAAAAATCTTCCAACAAACAAAAGTCCATAACCAGATGGCTTCACAGGTGAATTCTATCAAACATTTAGAGAAGAGCTAATACCTATCTTTGTCAAACTCTTCCAAAATATAGCAGAGGGAGGAACACTCACAAACTCATTCTAGGAGGCCACCATAACCCTGATACCAAAACCATGAAAAGATGTTACAAATAAAGAAAACTACAGGCCAATATCACTGATGAAAGTAGATGCAAAAATCCTCAACAAAATACTAGAAAACAGAATCCAACCGCACATTAAAAGGGTCATACACCATGGCAAGTGGGATTTATCTCAATAATGCAAGGATTCTTCAATATATGCAAAGCAATCAATGTGATACACCATATTAACAAATTGAAGGATAAAAAACATACGATCATCTCAATAGATGCAGTAATAGCTTTTGACAGAATTCAACATCCATTTATGATAAAAATCCTTTAGAATGTAGGCCTAGAGGGAACTCACTTCAACATAATAAAGGCCATATATGGCAAACCCACAGCCAACATTGTTCTCAATGGTGAAAAACTGAAACCATATCCACTAATATGAGGAACAGGACAAGGTTGCCCACTCTCACCACTATTATTCAACATAATTTTGGAGGTTTTAGCCACAGCAATCACAGAAGTAAAATAAATAAAATGAATCCAAATCAGAATAGAAGTAAAGCTGTCACTGTTTGCAGATGACATAATACTATACATAGAGAACCCTAAAGATGCTACCAGAAAACTACTAGAGCTAATCAATGAATTTGGTTAAGTAGCAGGATTCACAATTAACACACAGAAATCTCTTGCATTCCTATACACTAATGAGGAAAAATCTGAAATTGAATTTAATGAAACACTCCCATTTACCACTGCAAAAAAGGAATAAAACACGTTGGAATAAACCTACCTAAGGAGACAAAAGTTCTGTATACAGAAAACCATTTGACACTGATGAATGAAATTAAAGATGATACAAACAGATGGAGAGATATACCGTGTGTTTGGATTGAAAGATTTAACATTGTGAAAATGACTCTACTACCCAAAGCAATCTACAGATTCAGGGTAATCCATATCAAACTACCAATGACATTTTTCACAGAACTAGAACAAAATGTTTCACAATTTGTATGGAAACACAAAAGACCCTAAATAGCCAAAGCAATCTTAAGAAAGAAAAATGGAGCTAGAGGAATCAGGCTCCTGGACTTCAGACTATACTACAAAGCTACAGTAATCAAGACAGTATGGTACTGGCACAAAAACAGTAATATAGATCAATGGAACAGGATAGAAAATCTAGAGATAAACCCACACACTTATGGTCACCTTATCTTTGATAAATGAGGCAAGTATATACAATGGAGAAAAGACAGCCTCTTCAATATCTGGTGCTGGGAAAACTGGATGGCTATACATGAAAGAATGAAATTAGAACACTCCCTAACACACTACCAAAAAAAAAAGAAAAAGAAAAAAACAACTCAAAATGGATTAAAGACCTAAATGTAAGGCCAGACAATATAAAACTCTTAGAGGAAAACATAGACAGAACTCTCTATGACATAAACCCTTTTTGACCCACCTCCTAGAGGAATGGAAATAAAAACAAAAATAAACACATGGGACCTAATGAAACTTAAAATCTTTTGCATAGCAAAGGAAACCATACCAAGATGAAAAGACAACACTCAGAATGGGAGAAAATATTTGCAAACAAAGCAACTGACAAAGGATTAACCTCCAAAAAATACAAGCAGCTCATGCAGCTCAATATTAAAAAAACAAACAACCCAATTGAAAAGTGGGCAGAAGACCAAATAGACATTTCTCCAAAAAGGTATACAGATTGCCAACAAACACATGAAACAATGCTCAACATCACTAATCATTAGAGAAATGCAAATCAAAACTACGAAGAGGTATCACCTCACACAGGTCAGAATGGCCATCATCAAAAATTCTACAAACAATAAATGCTGGAGAGGGTGTGGAGAACAGGGCACCCTCTTGCACTGTTAGTGGGAATGTAAATTGATACAGCCACTATGGAGAACAGTATGGATGTTCCTTAAAAAACTAAAAATAGAACTACCCTATGACCCAGCAATCCCACACTGCTGGGTATATACACTGAGAAAATGATCATTCAAAAAGAGTCATGTACAACCATGTTCATTTCAGCTCTGTTTGCAATAGCCAGAACATGGAAGCAACCTACGTGTCCATTGACAGATGAATGGTTAGAGATATGGCACATATATACAGTGGAATATTATCCATAAAGAGAAATGAAATTGAGTTATTTGTAGTGAGATGGTTGGACCTAGAGACTGTCACACAGGGAAGTAAGTCAGAAAGAGAAAAACAAACACCATATGCTAACACATATATATGGAACAACAACAACAACAAAATGGTTCTGAGGAACCTAGGGGCAGGACATGAATATAGATGCAGACATAGTGAATGGACTTGATGACATGGGGAGGTTGAAGTGTAAGTTGGGACAAAGTGAGAGAGTGGCATAGACATATATACAATACCAAATGTGAAATAGATGGCTAGTGGGAAGCAGCCACATAGTATAGGGAAATCAGCTTGGTGTTTTTTTTTTTTTTCTTGTTTTTTTTTTTTTTTTTGTGGTACACGGGCCTCTCACTGTTGTGCCCTCTCCCATTGCGGAGCACAGGCTCCGGACACGCAGGCTCAACAGCCATGGCTCACGGGCCTAGCTGCTCCGCGGCATGTGGGATCTTCCCGGACTGGGGCACGAACCCGTGTCCCCTGCATTGGCAGGCGGACTCTCAACCACTGTGACACGAGGGAAGCCCCAGCTCGGTGTTTTTTGTCCACCTAGAGGGGTGGGATAAGGAAGGTGGGAGTGAGACAGAAGAGGGAGGAGATTTGGGGATATATGTATATGTAAATTTGATTCACTTTGTTATACAGCAGAAACAACACACCATTGTGAAAAATTATACTCCAATAAAGATGTTAAAAAAATAAAACAAATAAATATTTTGTCCAGGGGTCCTGTAAAATAGACGAGTTTGATGTGTTTTAACAACACCTTAATTCTAAGGAGCCATTTAAAGTTATTATCTTGGGGACCAGGTGTATGCAGTGGGGAGAAAAGAACAGGGTAGTCCAGTCAACAGGCATTCCACTCATCCATTCTTTCATCCTTTCAGTCTCCCAACATTGATTCAGATTAATCAAATATTTATTGAGCACTTACTATACATCATGCTCCATAAGTAGCTTTCAAATTATACCAGTGAACAAGACTGATGGACTCTAATGACAAGAAAGATGGTTTTGTAAAGTGAATTTTTTCACTTCATGAGTAATGTAATCAGGCATAAACATGTCAAGGTTACTAGAGTTCTTCCATTCATGACATGATCCCACACCACAGCTAGAGGCATGAGAACTGTAATCTCTTAGGACTTAGTTCTCAAATTTTGAGATGTCATAGGAAAACTGCAACCCAATCCAGGCCTACCAATCAGAATGGGAAACGTTAGGGATGGGCAGCAGAGCAGGAGGAAGCAATTTTCCCTGATGATTCTAATGAACTGTGTGATAAACCCTGCTCTATTTGGAGGGGCTGGTACTAGCTGGACAGAAATATTTATCCTAGCTATAAAGGCTAAAGGTCCTGGAGTGTCCTCAACAGGAGAGGAAGAGTGAATTGGGAGAGTGATAAAATGGGATTCAAGGCAGACATACTATGGGTGTTAGTTTAGCTGAGGAATAGAGGAGAAAAGAAAATAGCTGTAAATTCCTCCAAAGAAGCTACACCTATAGGTAGGAAGAAGTTATTAAACCTCACCTTGTGACTGAGCTTGCTTACCAGTTCCTCTTTCCTGACAATGGATTGGAAACTGAGGTGGTTTGGGTCTACCTAAGGTGCTTCTGTTGGATATAGTTCACGTGAAAAACAAAGATTGGAAGGATGAGGCTTCAGCAGACCACTCAACACTTCTGTATGTTCACCATTTCAGAGATTGCTCTCAAGTCTGTTTAGAGAGTTTGACCTACTGCAGTGGTAAGAGTGCTATTTAGAGGGGGGTGCTATAGCCCAGTGCCAAGTGCTGGCTTTAGGGTCACAAATCTGGTTTGAATCCCAGTTCTAACACTACGTAACCATGTGGCTTTGGTGAAAGTTACTTAATGTCACTAAGCCCCAGTCTTCTCACCTTAAAAAAAAAGAAAAGAACTAGGAACTGGGAAAATAAAATATTTTTTCTAAAGTGCTTGGAACAAAGTAAATGGTAACTATCGTTAAGCTTCTCTCCCTTCCATTAACAATAAAATGTATTCTTTAGGTCACTGTTATGCAAAAGTTAGTCCAATAAATTACTGGTGAATTAAATGCTTACAATAACCTCTTTGCTTTTACATACTTGTACCAGTGTAAACAAATATGATCACACTTCTTGTTGGCTGACAGGTAATAGAGACATATAATTCAAGCACCTTGAACGTGGCTGTATTTTGATAATAGCTGAGAAGTGTCCTTTGGTAGAGCAAGTACCATCAGTTTGTAAATCATCAAAGAAAGGAGCAGGGTAAAATGTTTGATGAGATTTTCATGGCATTATCATATAGATTACAACATAAAGAAGAGTTTGAATATATCTGAAGAAGTGTTTCAGGATTTACATAATGAATTAAAATAAAAAGACAGACTTAGGTCTGAATACTTTAACCAACATTCATCCATACCAGAGTCAATGGTCTTCAGTGAATTCCATCTGCATTAAAGGGACATGATATGTCTTGTTAATGGTGTTAATGGTGGAAGAATATCTAAAATTGAGAATTAACAGAATGTTCTTAACATTTAGAAGGACAGATAAATGGAAGGGACTCAGTAACTCATCTGTCTCTAAATGCTGTAAAATCTCAGATCTCTTAGGTAAATTGTGTAGGCAGCCCATTGGCTAGATTGTGGAAAATAATAAATTGGGTTATTACAGTCCTAAACACTTTCTTTTAAAATTGCCTCCCTTCCCAAATACCCATAGAATTGTCTTGTGAACCTCTCTTGATTCCCATTGTAGATCTCTCAAATCAGCTATTTTCATCCCAGCTGCATCTTTTATAATCCTCCAACTTTGTTAAAATTTATCTAACTTATAGGATGAATCTAACCATAGATTTTATGTCAACCAAAAATTGAGGTTGCTGATATACATGAATGTCATCCTACAGGGAGAACTTTTGCATCTGAATGTTTGTCTTAGGCAGGGCTGACTGATGCAGAAACTTCTAACTGCAGGGAGTTACACTTTTGGAGATCAATTAGGGATGTGGGTATGTTTCAAATGCCCCTGATAATACACAGCCTCATTCTTATCCAATATGTAGAGCTAGCTAGACCTAGATTTGAGATAAGACATGGGCTGAATAACCTGCTTTTTTTTTTTTATATATATATATATGGAGTAGTTGGCCAGGAGTGATCTATTCATTGATAGTGTGATTTCTTTGGTAAAGTGATTGCTCTACCATGAGAAAAGGGATGACCTTCTTGCCTGGATGGAGTACAAGCTGGCTTACATGGGCATACATAATAGCTACACCTAAGATCCAGGAAGGGGTGCTGTCAATCAAACTGGTTACAGTGAACCTAGGGGAAAACCAGAGGCAGAAATTAGCACTACTTAAAGTCCATTTATGGCTACCTAATAGGCCCAAATATCAGTAGGAGGGTCTCTCAACAAATGAAAAAATATGGGCCTCGAAAAAATGTGGAGATTGGGAGGGATGATAATGGTAAAGAGCCTTCTTAGAAGAGGCCATGGAGTTAGCTTCATTGAGTATGTTTGCTCTTGATATAGGGTGTGATTACCAAGTCCCAGGGTAGAGCTAGGTCATCTCTTTCACTTCTGTGAATCATTTTCTTTGTGATCTTAAGGTTACAGTCAATGCCTAAAAAAAGAAAAATAATAATAATAACATACTCTTTACTTGGAGTTCGCCAAGCAGATGTATAATTTTTCAGATTTGTTTTTGTGCAATTGTAATATGTTGGTAAGAAATACTCTAAACACTCAATTCACAAATATACCTGCGCAGCTTATATGATTAACATTCTGACATTCCTAACAGGTGTCACTTGCCGTTAAATTTGGTTTGTTATAAGGATTAAATTACCCAATATTATCTGAGTCATTACTTGCTATATACTCATGTATTTCCTTAATTTTTTTTTTTACTAGTGAACTGCTATTGCTCATTTTTTTTTATTAATAGAGCTTCCAAATGATTAAGTCTAATCCTGTAGGAAGATTTTAAGTATTTTCAAAGGGAGGCATTATTTGTAAACTCCTTGGTATCTAAAGAGCAACATAATTTGTTCTTTTTATAGCATGTATTCAATATATATTTGCTTTGAATAGCAGATGCCTGATTGATATCTGTTGCAAATAGCCAGTACTTAACCTATCATTGCTCAGTGAGTGTCCAGGAATGACAGGAACTTGGGTTCAAATCCTGCCTCTGGCATTAAAATTAATCAATGAAGACTTATGTTTTATGATGTCAGTAGCATTCATACTCTGCCTCTTCTTGAATGGCTCTCTGTAGCTTCCAGAATACAGTATGGTCTTCACCTCTGATATTTGAGGACCACCCTTAACTGATCCAAAACAATTTCTTCAAACTTAACTCATCTACTCCCCAATGCATATGCTTAATCTAGTCATCATAGAGTCTTTAGCATTCTTTAAACAACCATGTTTACTTCCATTGCCATATCATCAATCACATAGAAGCAGTATGGTGCACTGGAACAGTACTGACTTTAAAGCAAGATAGATCAGTTCCAAGGTGTGTCACATGTTTTATAAACTAGGTTGATGAATATTGACTTTCAGGGTTGTGATGAAGATCAGAGATAAGATACAATGTGTCTAGCATAGGATGTAGACAAAACAACCTAATAAATGCAAATCTATTTATGAGAATAGAATGTAGAAAATAAGGTCAATATAGAGATAATTTAGGTGTGTGGCTACCTAAGCTAGAGAAAAGCACTGCACACACAGACTTCCCTTCCTTTTTTACTCACACAAATTTCCTTCCAGCTCAGCTCAAATCTCAAATCTTCTGAACTCAATGGTTTTCATCATGCATTCTTATGTTGATTTACATTGCTCTAATTACTAAAGTTAAATAAGAGCTCAAAATGCTAATAGATTCAGTATAATTTTTTTTTTGAGTATTGACAAGAAAGATGATCCAAAAGAAACACTTGGCCCTTCCAAGAATCTAATTCACATACTTTCTATAAAAATGAAAGAATTCATAAAATTGTATAAATCAGGAAAACAAAAGGAAAAAAGGGAAAAGAAAAGTCTCATTTTGAGACCTTGATAAACGTATTTCCATTTATCAAGCATCTAGTATTTGTTGGATTTTCCTTCATTTCCTGTTGCTTAGTTTCGGACCTTTGATTTCTTGAATAAAGTAGGAAGGTTGTGGTCTGATCAATTGTAGCAGAGCGAAAAGGAGTCCTAAGGTAATTTACAGGTAAGTTGAAGCAAGAAATACAAAGCAAAACTCTCTAAAGTATATAACTCTCTAAATAAAGCATTTTTAGGGTCCAAAGTCTCTAGGTGATGCCCCCAACTAGATTGTGTATAGAGAACTGTCCCAAGCACAGGAATTCTAAAGAAGAAAATGAGACTGCATAACTCCTGACCTTCACCTCATCCCCTTCCCTTTTAAAGATGGGGCTGAGGCTCCTCACATAGACTCTGCCCCAGATAAGAAAGAACAATCAATGTCCCAACTACAGGAGGTTTTCCTGGGGTTAATCTTACTAGTTATTGAAAGCCACCCAGGACAATTGCTATTCACTCCTTTCTTAAAGGAGAGAGGACTCCAAATTTTACCATCATCTTTTTTCCCAAAACTGTGGTCACTCACGTTACCATTTCACTTTCATCTAACTTCAGGGAGGCAGTGGTTACAAAACAAGCAAGCAGGCAAACAAATAAAAAAATGTAAGGCAATCAAGGTCTCACAGTTGGAACACTTTGTGGCAAAATGATGATAAGTCATGTCAGCCAGATGTCTTGCTTGCCTTACTGTCACCTTACATTTTTTTCTTTTTTATTCATTTTTCAATGTTTTAATAAATAACTGAAAACCTGTACATTCATCACTTGCTTTAATTTTTCATCTGCAATCCAGATTTTTATATGAATAAGCTCTAATTAACAGCCACAACAGGACTACAAACGTCGATGTATTGCACACTACAGATTTTATTATTTTTTATTTTAATAGTTTCTTGCATTTGGTGAATGGGACAGATTTTATAAAGGGAAGGAGAGAACCCAGGTAGACATGTCTGTTCAGAGGAATTTAAAATAAGCATAATTCCAGTCCCATCCTTTAGGAGTGGAGAGTATTGTACTAGTCATCAGCCAGGGCATTTGACTGTGAAGTTGAAGACAGGAATATTTAATTACTATCAGTAAACAGAAACCCAGTGAAGAGTGTTTGTGTCAGTTAGATGCCAATGAAACTAAGCCTTTCTTAGATGGAGAGGATCGATTTAAGTTTTTTCCCCTTCTCCAGATTTTTGCTATGACAGAATGACATACTCTTCATTCAGCCACTCAAGCAAAAGAATGACTAACGATCCAATGAAGGTCAAATAGTTTTCCAGTCAGCTGATGCTGTTTCAGACCGACTTAACACTCCTCAACAAAATGGCTGGACAAAAAGTTTGGCTCTGAAGACCTTAAGGGGTACCTTTCTGGAGACAACCTGCCCTCACTTTCTCTGTCCCCAAAATACACACTTAAAGAGAACTTCCCAGTGGGTGGGTTTACTTTCTCACAAGGTCCCACCCTTTCCTTTGTGTGAAGTTGAAACGTCTTGTGACTTTCATTCTACAATGCTGACGCTTTCCTGGTCTGGCACCATTGTTGGGCTCTGGCTTTATTTCTCATCAATGTCAGTGCTCCCCAGGGAATTAGTTTTTCTCTTTCCCTGAATGAACAAATGTTTTCCCTAAATGAAATCTGGAAATATATGGCCTTTCTAACAAAGTCATAAGGGAGGACTCTCCAGGAGATAGGAACATTTACATAAAACAAAATCTCAAAGAGACTAGCGAGTCATTCTGTTCCAATCTCTATTAACAGGCCAGAAGAGCTTCTTGCCTCTGACCTCTGATACTTTAGACTGTACATTTTTCAATATAGCTTCACATTCTTGAGAGGTACCCGGACGGGAGAAAGTCAGGGAGGATTTTGCCAAATATCATCTAGTGTGCAAAAATCTGACAAAGGCCAATAGGCAGCTGAGTGTAGAAGATCTTCTCATTTTGGGGTATATAATCCTAGACATTATTAGCTGAAGTTAGTGGTTTCTTGAAGTTTTATTTTTGTTGTCTTGAAAAGCCGCCTGCCAGCCAGCCTGCCTAAGCACAAATCCCACTTGGCTGTTTGGCTCCTAGGACCCTCTCCAGACTCTAATTCCTCTACCAGCCTCTTGAAAGATATGTGTTCTATTTTTACCCTCCTCTTTCTATATTTTTCCACTTTAAAAATGTGAAGAATTAGTGGATTCTTTTAAAATGTCTGTCAAGGTAAAGAACAGCAATGTATAACAGTGTGTTTTGCATTTAGCTAAAGCAATTTCACACATATTTACTCATTCATGTCTTTGCTCCTTCTTTTACAGATTAGAACATGTATTATAATTGATATATACTTGATATATAAAACTTTTTAGAAGACCTGAGTGGTTGCATTATTTGCACATTATCTGCATTATTTGACTTCACCTTATAAGTCATTGATAAATCAACATATGAGTAGAACTTCCTAACTCCTTTGATGGGATTTATTCTACTACGTGTTTATAGTGCCTCTCTGTTTTCAAGTCTAGTTAAGTATTACTGATTGAAGAAGTCACTCTTCAAGTGAGCTGTTATTAACTCTAGCTATAACCAACACTAAGATGAGGAATATGGCACCCATTGAAGGAGAAAGAGATTAAGGAAAATAACAACAGATCTGCTGGATAAAAGCTGCCAATGACAGAAATTATGTAATTTAGTAAATCATAATTCTACCACTTTAAAAAAAGCAATGTAGCATTTGTAACTGAGCTTACCAAATAACCTCAATTTCTCTACTAAGTTGGAATTGCTTGAATATCAATATTACAATATACCTTTGAAGTGAAGAAAATGTTAAGTTTAAAAGATGATTGTGCTGGTTGATTTGGGTTTTGTGAATGTACTACATATGTGAATAAACCTGGAGTGTCCTACTGTTTCTGGCTGCAGCCACAGAATCTGGTCAATGACCTTATGTCTTTTCAGGTAGACCTGACATGGAAAACGCACAGATATGAATTTAGTTCTGTTTGCACCATTTTCTAGCAGTATAACTGTAAGCATATTACTTAATCACCCTCAGCTTGTTTTCACATTTATAAAATAAGGAAAAGAAAACCTGTCTGCAGTGGGAGAATTAAGTAAAATAATTCACGTACAGGAGTTAGTATTTAATAAATACATGGTAGTATTATACTACTGTTTTATTTTCTCTGTGTTTTCTTCCTTTTTCCACAAAGACAAAGAAGATAAAGCAGCTAAGAAATATTGACATCACTAGTGTGAGTGAACAGCCTTTTTCTAGACTTGCCTTTGGATACAGTGCTCTGATCTTGAATATTCCACTACCTGACTCAAATCATGGGCTACTCAGTTTATTAGTTATGTACCCCATTGCACCACGATGCAAACTTACTGAGAAAGTGAAGGTCAGTAGTCAGTAAAATTCTAAGTAATGTGTTGAGTCAGGGGGAAA